>NW_028186377.1:904026-929721 GCF_003343005.1 Rhea americana | reverse complement strand
GGTCTCCTGGGGTGCATTAGGAAGAGTGTTGCCAGCAGGTCGAGGGAGGTGATCCTGCCCCTCTGCTCAGCCGTGGTGAGGCCTCATCTCGAGTCCTGTGTCTACTTCTGGGCTCCCCMGGACAAGAGAGATGTGGAGCTACTGGAGAGAGTCCAGCATAGGGCTGCAAAGATGATCAGAAGGCTGGAGCACCTGCCCTCTGAGGAACGGCTGCGAGAGCTGGGCTTGTTTAGCCTGGGGAAGAGAAGACTGAGGGGGGATCTTACCAATGTATAGAAGTACCTGAAGGGAGGGTGTCGAGGGGGGAGGGACAACCTCTTTTCAGTTGTCCCATGTGACAGGACAATGGGCAGAAATTGAAGCACAGGCAGTTCCGCCTGACCGTGAGGGGGAATTTCTTCCCTGTGAGAGTGACGGAGCACTGGACCAGGTTGCCCAGAGAGGTKGTRGAGTCTCYTTCTCTGGAGATCTTCAAGGCCCGCCTGGATGCAACSCTGTCTAACGTGCTCTAGGTGACCCTGCTGAGCRGGGAGGTTGRACTAGATGATCTCCAGAGGTCCCTTCCAACCTGACTGATTCTARGATTCTATGATATTGGAGAGAAGACTTTACCTATATRTACCACAATGCACCTATAAATCTGTACTGCATACAAACACTGTGTTCTCCAGCCTCCTAACTTCATTTAGTGATTGTTTATGCGTTTTGGACTGTTTTTTTGGTGTATCCACAGTGACTCTAGATATTTCATGAGTAGTGATGTCTAGGCAGTGATGATCACTTGTCCTGAAATTGAATAATAATTTTTGTGCCGTTTCTCCTTATCTAACACTTAAACAAGAATAAAATCTTTAGTATGTTGTCAGTAAGCTTGTGCACTTTGAGAATGTATTTGAAATAACTTCTGAGGAAATGCAGTACTTAGGCCATCAGCTTATAGTGCAGTAACTTTACCCTGTTACAACCAAGCTTGTTTATTGGAGATGGTCCCATGCTGGGACCCATGGGGACATGCTGGAGGTTGCATGTTAAAGTTTTAACTCCTGATGTTATTCTGGTATGGRCTCCATTTCATAAGCATGCTTTTAAGAGCTGGACTCTTTCATGTGCTTCTTGTGGATGCTAAGTATCTGTAGCCAAACAAAAATAGCAACAAGTGCTGCTTAACTTGAATCAATTATGAGACTTAAGTGCAACTACTCTTCACTCCTGGTGATGACAAGCATATTTGTCTCTGTAAAGTGGATAGCAATGAAATATACTTTTTTTTTTTTTTTTTTTTTTTTTTTTTTTTTTTTAATAGGTTAAATGTTCAGTGTTGAATGGGAGTTCTGTTATTGACCTGTCTCCTCTGATTCATCGCACTGGATATTATGAGGCATTTGTGAATGAAGCTGCAATGGATGCTTCTCCGGACTTCTACATTAATATTTGTGAGCCTCTCAATCCTATTAGAGATGTCAGTTGCCCACCTGGAGCAGCTGTTTGCATGGTTCCTGTTAATGGACTACCAATAGTAAGTATTATGCCTGGAAACATTGGAACACAAACTTCTCTATGRACTTTAAAAAATATTCTTCCCCAGAGACCTGATTTGAGCTGGAGCTTGGCAATGGGAGAAATAAATGGAGTACTAAATAAAAACTTACTCTGCAAAATTGCCTTTCATCTCTCTTCTCTAGTAAGAAGTACTTATACATCCTGACCTCTAGTGATTTTTGGGAGGTGGGAGATTCCATGATATTGCAGATTGTTTTCAGTACATGCAGTGACAAATATGAAAAATCACTGTAGAAAACTTTCACTTAGTGTTGCATGCCAAGTACTGAGCCTGTGAAGCAAGAAAAAGCTGCTTAGTTTGCCATTCTGAGGTGCAGAAATAATAATTGATTCCATGACAGCTTGTCAGAACTATGAAGAAGGATATGTCCTAGCATACTCTGACAGGCATTTAAGTCTTTTCATGAAAGTATTGACAACTGCATGAATAACGAGCCTATTATTGGAAGCTTGTTGTTTCACTGAGAGATGCTGGAGTCTCTTACCTTTTGAACTCATCTTTGCAGGCTTTAAAAGCACATAAAAATGGATTTAGTTTTCCATGAACTTCTACATTGACCTACAGAACTTACTCCATCATTAAACTGTGTTATTTTCAAGTGATATGTAGCTATTTTGGCCCAATGATTTAAAAAATACCACCCATAAGATGCAGAACCTCCGTGGTTTGTTAAGCTTAATCAAGAGGTGTTTTGAGCTGTCCAACTCTTACTTTGATTTGTTATTTTGAATAATATGTGCTTTTGAAAAGCTGAACGGATCAAACATTGGATTGATCTGAATCTCTGGGTTGATCTGAAATCTAGCAGTTCGTCTGTTTTAAATGCGTATTTTTGCTTGTGTAGGATATTGGTCGTGTTACTGAACCTCCCAAGATAAATGAGGCAATGAATGAAGTTTACATCACTTACAACAGCACTACTCCTTGTGAAATAAACAACAAATTGAACTATACTTCTCTCATTGTATTYCATTGCATCCAAGGAACTAGTATGGTAAGTTGTCTATGAAAAACTTATGTTGATCCTGGAGCACATTGGAAAATGGTAGTAACCAATGAAAATGTTAGCTTTGCATATAACTAAATGAAGAATTTATTTCTAGGTTGTAAGAATGGATTAACAAGCTTGCCTTACACTTGAGCAAGGAAAATGCTTGGTATTTATAGTCTTAACTGAGCAAAGTTTCAGAGTTACATCAGTTTGGGAGCAGCTGATTATGATTGTTTTGGGGAGCAGATTCCACTGACGGAATGTACTAGTTATTTATTGTTGGCATTAAACTTGATGCTATCTTGTACTATGCCTTGATCCAAAAGTGTGACCTTTTGCTGTAGGCTAACACAATAACTTTACACAGTTATATGGATTTTTATCTATGAAATATTTGCCCTATATTATAACCCTTTCTATAGTTATATAGCTTTAGAAATTTACTTTTAGATACTTAATTTTTGTTCAGGGCTGACAACTGAACACTGCCTGTATAAACCTAACATGTCCTTAATTTCTTTGAATGATTTGTTTAACAAAAGCAGTAGAGAAATCACTTTGACTGACAAACTAGAGCTTGTTGGAGGTGATCRGTGGAACCACTGTCCATCAACGTGGGAAATGAGCTGAAATGTGGACAGCTGTGAATATAGCACAGGCTGCACCTATATTTTTATTTAAAATATGATGACAAAGGAAACATTCTGTCCTGACCTGAATTTGATGAACTCTTTAAAATGTTCCCTACCATGGATTAACACAGCACTTCAACATTATTGTTCCTACTTTCAACTAAGATAAACAAAAATCTTATTAATAAAGAATTTGCCTGCTTCAGTTTGAGTGTTTTCTGAAGCTAATTGGAAAGTACTTTACCTGCAGCTATTTAGTACTGGTGATTATACTGAGGCAACAAATTAGCCCTGCCATTAGTGAAATCTAACGTTAGTAATGGAGGTTAAGTTTTATTTTAAATATACCCACAAAATAAAACCTAATGTCTCTTGCTATGGTATTTGGCAACAGGGCAAGCCAAAGATGATAAGGAAACTTGGCTGCAATTTTGTGTTTGAGTGGGAAACTCCATTTGTGTGTCCTGATCAAGTAAAAACTTCAGGTTGCTCTGTGACTGATGAACAATTACACTACACTTTTAACTTGACCAGCCTTTCTGGAAGATCATATAAGGTAATGCATTCTGGTGATGTGATCATATTGATCATCATGATCAACAGTTTGAAGCTGAAGCAAAGGGTTTGACATTCCAGGGTGTGAAAGGTGACCGAAGATCATACTGCACCTTTAGTCAGTGTTTGTATTTGTTTGCCCTCTGGTGGTGGTGGTGGTGGGGAAACCCATTAGAATGCTGGCTTTTTTACTTTTGAGGGGCAAATTCAGTAATGCCCTGATGGGAAGGGATTCTACCTCTTCACCTGAGGTAGAATCTTAACTTGGCCTTGAACATRTAAGTTCTACTGAACAGGTTATGCCCGTGTCCCTGTGGGTATACTTGCTCTGCAAGTTTGCCATATTAATGGAGACCAGCCTTGTAAAATAAGTTCTGATTTCTCCACCTGCATTTTGCAAATATTGTATGAGACGTGGCTTATAAAGTCCTTGGGCAGTGCTTTGTCAGTATTGATTGCAGGCTGTAAGAAGCTCTCTTGTTCATTATGCTTCTGGATGCAGGCACAGGTGCTTTCTGGATCCAGCAGTTACCATATTGGTGTATGCAGTAAAGCAACAGACATGCCCCAGGGGAAATGCAAAGATGGGGCTGTGTGTCTAGTCTCAGAAAATGGTGTGTCATCCTTCGGAAATATAAAAGAAATGAAAATGGACTATAGCCATCAGGATGAAACTGTCATCTTGCRGTATACAGGCGGTGATCAGTGCCCTCCAGGTGAGATCAGCAGATTCACTCTTCACTGTAAAGACTGGTCAGCTTTCTTAACCTTGATTCTGGCTTTGTGATAATAAGAAGGAAGCAATATGAGTTTCGCATACCTAAATAAAAACACGTAGTCCTGCTAAATCAAATGCATTTGATTTATCTACAGCAGGTATCTGCTAAAAGAGTACAGCTTTTCTGTAGGGATGATTGTAACTGTATAATACATCCTAGTACTAAATTGCATTTTTAAATGTTTCTGTTCTCTGCCTTTGCCTCATGACTGTTCTTAAATAATATGGAAACACAGGCTTCAGATGTGGTCCTGGCTCTGGATGTGCCTGCTMTTCCATTGCCTGTTACTAAGTGGATGTACCCTTCTTTCTCAGTGACTGAAGAAGGGGAGCTTTGTGTGTTCCCCTTCAAGTACAAAGGGAAGAGCTATGAGGAATGTATTACAGAAGAAAAGRATAGACTATGGTGTGCTACAACTGAAAACTACCAGCGAGATGGAAAATGGGGATTTTGTAGYAATGGTAAGGACTTCCTATATTTAATGTGCAGTGATCTCAGTTAACACTGAGTTAGCCTTTATCTGTCTGGGGCAAAAGACCATTGGTGTAATGTGATAGGAGGAAAGGATGAGGTGGGCAAGGCAAGGGAATATATGGGAGGAACTTTACTTTATCCGAGTGGATGAGCAAAGTAAAAGGAAACACCGAAGCCTTTAGAAATGGAGGTTTCAAGTCATAAGTGGTGAATACTCCTCCTTGATGGAGGTCATTCATCCTGGAAGCAAGCTTTGCACAACTTTCTAAAAGGTATCAAAGTTAAATGGGTGTGACATAGCTGTCGGGTCTTCCCTAATTTAAGTCTCAACTGTGTTAAACGACACCCGATTAAAACTTCTGCTCCTGTGTTAGAATTACAACASTAAAATCTATGCATACCGGAAAACCTCTTGAAAGTTATTTTTCTACCTCTYTCCCTTTAGCAACTGGAAAAAGGGAATCTACCATTATCTTCATGTGTGATGAGAATACTGGCAATGGGAGTCCCCGCCTTCTGAGTGAGACACTTGGCTGTGCTGTGACATTTGAATGGAGGACGCAGGCTGTTTGTCCTCCTAAGAAGATGGAGTGCAAGTTTGTCCAAAAACACAGAACTTATGACTTGAGAATGCTCTCTTCCCTGACAGGATCATGGATCTTTTTCCACAATGGAAACTCGTGAGTAAATCCCAGCTTGCTAATCAATATAGCAGGAGCTGTAAGATGACATAGAACTTGTTTTGCTCCTTGTTCAGGGTCTATTTAAGCTTTTCAGTTTAAGTTGCTGCCACTGTGTGAAAATTGTCAATATTTAATACTGCATGAAATTATACAAAAAATAAAGGAACTGCTTTATCTGAAGAGRGTAGATACTTATGGTAGTCATCCTCAGCCTCTCCCTCTATTAGTAAATTTTTAAAGAGTAAATAAGTTTAAACTAAAAGCTTCTTGAAGGCTTTCTACTTAAACTGTCTTACTGAAGTCACTTCACAGTATAAATGCATTTTTTTTGGATACATAATTAAGGTAAACATAAATCTTGACTCCCTTTTGAGGTTGACTCAAACTTCAGACAAAATATGCCCTTAAATGGGTCTTGTTTCTCCTGCTATGAAGACTGAAACACATTTTTGGAGGAAAAAGATTGCCAGTATCAGCTTGGAGGAAAACATAAAACTGGGGCCAGACTCTTTTTCAGTGGTGCCGTGTGACAGGACGAGAGGCGACAGGCATAAACTGGAACAGAGGAAGTTCCGCCTGAATATGAGGAAGAACTTATTTACTGTGGGAGTGACAAAGCGCTGGAACAGGTTGCCCAGGGAGGTTGTGGAGTCTCCTTCTCTGGAGATCTTCAAGGCCCGCCTGGATGCAACCCTGTCTACCATGCTCTAGGTGACCCTGCTGAGCGGGGAGGTTGGACTAGATGATTTCCAGAGGTCCCTTCCAACCTCAGCCATTCTGTGATAAATGGCAGGCAGTCACTACTTCCTCCAGTAAATGAATAGAAATGAACTGGCWGAGAGCATAATTTGATAAGCTGTAGAGTGACAGAACTCTTGTTCATCACTTCMCTAGCAGTCTTCTGTTCAATAATACTTACCTGGTATAGAACTAAAGGAGGATACTCATTTAAGATAGAGCTACAAGCTTTATAGCTGGACAAAACAAATTTCTGAGCATCTTCAGACTTGGCTGCTGCCCTAGATCAGAACCAACCAGTGAACTAATCTGGTGTATGATAATTTTTTTTACTTGAAAATGATAGTTAAAAATATTCCTCTGAACTTCAGCATGTGCTTTGTTTGTTCAGTAGCTTGAGTATTTCATTTTMATTCAACTTGACTAGTTTCCAGTTAAGAAGCTATATAGTTTATATTTTGTCTTTTTGGTTTAGCCTAAATTGACTTTAAAGAAGTTTTCTCTTTCTATAGATACTATATGAATCTTTGTCAGAGGGTGCATGAAGGACCCACAGGCTGCCCTGAACGAGCTAGTATTTGTAGAAAAAGCAACAATGGTGACGTTCAAGTTCTTGGACTTGTTCATACACAGAAACTGAATGTGACAGGTATAGTTCCTTGCTCCTGTAGAGAGCTATGAAATGGTTAAATATCACAACTTAGCTATAGTGGTTATCACTGTATAAAAACTTCACTGAAATTCTGAAATATTTCCTCCAATAAACCTTTTGTGTGTGGAGGAACAACCCCAAAACAATGAGAAGCAAAACAAAAACCATACTATTACTTATATGGCATTTTATGTCAGGGTAACAAACTAAAGCAAATAAAGTTGTGATTAAACAGGTGAATTGTGGAAAGGAGAGTTATTTTTGTTCATCCAATTGTCCACTGAGCTTTTTTATTAAAAAGCAGCATTGAGGGAAATGATTAATTGGCTTTAATTGACTTCACCCTTCAGAAAAGGAGCAAATAAAACCCCTTGATCTTATTTAAGTTTCTAGTTTAAAGACTCTTTACAATTGCTGCTAAGTTTGCAAAGCTTCCTTCATTTTTGTAACCAACTTCAAAAACAGTAGAGTGTAGTGAATGTGTTCATTGCCTGAACTTGGTTATAAATGACATTTATTTGCTCTTAAGATATCAGAAGAACTTCTTCAAATTTRATGTTGTTTATGTCCATACTGGTGACCTGAACACAGCACTATGTGAATGCAAAGAGTGTGTTTGAAGAGAAATTTGGACATAGTCATCAGTGAAAACTTCAGACTTACTGAAGTGCTGTAGCAGATGCATAGTTTATGAAGGATATTAGCTAAACTAAGTAATGAGCTGTAGAGAATGAACAAATGGAATTTGTGGTAGCTGCTTACAAAATCCTTTAGTGTCACCGTTATCTCTTCTAGGTGATACAGTGTATATCAGTTATTCCAGTGGGCAGGAATGCAGGAAAAATAAGAAAATAATGACAATTATAGAATTGAAATGTGCAAAAACAGTTGGTATGCCTGTGCTACAGAGGTGAGTAACAAGTCAGCTTACCTGATCTTTCATGGCTTATTTCTTTGTATCTCTCTATTAGACTGTAAGTGTTCAGGTCAGTGACTGTCTGTTCTGCTGGGCAGCCCCAGAATCTTCAGGTTCTGGTTAGTGACTTAAATGCTGCAGTAATACAAAGGATCATGGTGAATGAGTTTTCTTTCCYTGTACCTCTTCATAAAGAATGTGGAAATACTGTCAAGGATACCCAAAATAAGCAGAAAAGCAGATTGGCTTAGGAAAGTCCAGTGAGTTACTGGCTGTGAAGTGAGGGAAATGAATGACTTCTCACTTCTCAATCTTTTTCCCTACCGTAAGATTCTGACTTCGTTGAATGAAAGGCAGTGAACAAAGTGCCTGAGGAAAAAGTCTGACTTGAGTGCCCAATTTAAAAAAAATCTGACTGGAAGAATGGATTTTTGTATACACTTTTCCTTCCTTCAAAATTAGGAAGGAGAGCAWGTACATGCGTCAACTTCTAACTGAAGGAGTCTGCTGGATACCACTGTATATTCCTGCTGTGCTGTTGAGTTCCTGCTGTATTGCTAGTATAACATATYGTGCCAGAATCAAGGCAGCATGGAGTGGCCCATGTAGGGATCCCATAAAAGGGGAAATATTAGGTTGTCTCTGAAGTGGTGTACGAAGGGCCAAATACTCAGTTACAGTTAAGACTTGAATTCAGATAGGTCTCTATCTAGTTGCATCTCCTGCCATTTTAGAARTTTTTAGACTAGGAACAGCATCCAGATTCCTCTGTATCTTTTCTATTGCTTCCCATCTCCCTCTCCACAAGAAATGTTTCTGAAAGCAGCACCTTACACACCTAGGTGTCTGAGTGTTACTTTCCAGAACTCACCTTTGGTCTGTATTTGTAAGACATGCATCTCTTGGAGTTTTTGTACTTGTACACTTCCATAAACAACTCTATTCTATATTTATCTTAGATAGTTTGGGGGAAAAGAATCTAAGTGTTCTGATGCCAATTTAAAACTGATATAATGACTTGGATATTGTTTTCATGTCAGTTATAATAAACCACTCTTAACATCTGCCCTAACTTGCTATAGATAAGTCATTTGGCTAATAAAGCATGGTTTTGCTCCATTCTTTAAGCATTCCAAGCTTTCTTGTTGCCTTAGTGCATATCACTTAACTAGAGTGTCTGTTCTGTGAGGAGTATATGCATGACTGCAAGTACTCCGAAAGGCTGACTTTTTGCTCAGTCTTGTTTTGGTGAACTGCATATTGCTTGTTGATTTGGAAGGCTGTACAAGAGGCTCTGCAAGTGTCAAAAGAACTAAGCTGCAAAATCTAACTAGGTCATGTTTCTTACCCTAGCTAAGTAAAGTACAAAGCTTTAACCTACCAAGAACAACCTGGCTTGTTAGCTAAAATGCTTAAGTAAAACCTCTGATCTTTGGAACTTAATTTTAAGTGGGAAGCTTGTTCTTAGCTTGTGTTCAAGATAAAGTGGTTTTAAGTGTTAGACTTGTAGAAGAGGTCAGTACAACTCTTCTTTAGGTAGCCTCTTCTAGTGTGTTAACTACTCGACTTGCTTACCGGAAGATGCTTAAGCAGGAGATTCCATTACCATTTCCCAGACTGATGTGCTATGTCTGTTTACTTGTCAGGATTGATGAAGAAAACTGTGCTTACTACATCACTTGGGACACACGAGCAGCTTGTGCTGTTAAGCAGCAGGAGGTGGAGGTAGTGAATGGAACAGTTATTAATCCTGTAACTGGGAAAAACTTCTCTTTGGGGAATGTTTATTACAAGTAAGTAAAACAAAAACCTTAGTCCTGTAGAAATCCACTGTAAGAACAGAGCTTGGTGTGACTACTCTAAGTTACCTTAACCATTGCTATCTGTTCCATAGAAATCCCACTGAATTTGCTGCCAGACTTGTACCAGTGATGGGCTTAGGGGCCAGATTGGTATTGGACGTCATACAGTTTGCTGCTGGACTTGAAAGCTCTGAGCATGTCTAGGTGTACTCAAGGTTTAAACCTGCACATACACTATCTCGATGGCAGAATTGATGGTGGATGCTGAGTGAGTCATTGCTCTCTTCCAGAGAGCATAGATAGCAGTTCAGTTCCAAAGACCCTTATTTGTACCTRCACTACTCTTTGGCCTTTTATGTAGTTCCTTTCTTTCTGCTCAGCAGATCCATGTGGAGGCAAGAGCTCATGCTTCAAAAGCCTCAAAAGTGGGGAAGGGCAGCTCTGGAAGAAGGAGTGTTTAAGTGTGTTGGACTCTGGAAAGGCAGGGAAGGACCAACAGTTGCACTGTTTGTGTAACATGTTGCACATAACTCTATTCCAGACAGTTTTGCAGTTTGCTATATTTTAAATAAAACTAACGTTTTATGGAGGGAAAACCACTCCCACTCTAGTGTTGTGGGAAGAATAAACTCTGTGTGCAGGGCGCACAGAGTATGCACTGAAGGATGTGGGATCAGTGTAAGTAAACAAGTGTTGTGAATAGACCTGCTGTGCAAACATAGTTTTCCTCTGTTGCTTTAATGCTATAAATAAGGAATCAAATTGGTCTGGATGGGGGAGATAAGGTCAGGACAAATGAGAAGCTTGATGTAATGTTCAATGGAAAAACAAGTTATATTTGAGCAAGCTCAGCCTTTGAGCAGGAGGCTAGAACAAATAGCTCTTAATCTTAAAACATTCTTAGCCCTCAGCAGCAGCACAGGAGGGTACAGTTGCTAGTGGTATTTGTGAAACCTCTGCAGTAGAACTAGTTCTTCTATAGAAGACATCTTGTTGGCAGTCAGTAAAAGCTATGCTGTGCAGTTTATCGTAGCTCCATGGCATGCTCGATAGGGATTTTATGGTCAACATGTGATGCGTATGAAAGCTGCTGAATCATGCTTTTGTTCCCAGTTATTTATCTTAATCCTCTGAAAGTGTTTAAGCACATACCTATTGAGGGCAATATAGCTAGCAATGTTTGCTTTTTTTGTGCGCTTTGGGAAGGTTTTGTGCTAAATATAATCCTCATCTGTAAGTATTCAAGGTGGAAGTCTGTCTCACTGCTCTTCTGGCTCTTGAATTGTTCACTCCAACTTGCTCTGGAATTAGCTAGTGATAGCTCTTATCACTGTTGCCAGCCTTGCCTCTTGAGAATAACCCAAACCCAAGTTTAAACTTCAGGATAGGCCTGCCCTCTGTCTCCTCAGGTTGTACACAGCTTCTGGTGACATACGAACAAATGGTGATAAATATGTATATGAAATTCAACTTTCTGGTATAAGAAACTCAAGTTTCCTGGAGTGTACTGGAGCAAACATCTGCCAGGTCAAGACTAATGAACGTCGCTTTAGAAAAATTGGTTCTTCCACAAAAGCTAAATATTATGTTGAAGGTAAGTACTTACTAGCTGAATTTGCTTGATCCTCTGTATGCATAGCTTCATGGTTTTGTTTTCATAACATCTACACTAATCCATTTCTGCAAAAATATGCAGAATCTGTTTTCCAGAATTTAGAGCTTTTTGYTGTTGTATAATCTYGATTGCAGAAGTGGCTTTATACTGGATTGTACTACTTAAGTGGGTTGATACTACTTAAAAGACTTTAGGAATAATGTAAAACAGGAGATGAAGTCTCGTAAGTCTCCAGTTTTCCCTCTGTACTTATGCTCTATAAGCAGTGGTCTCCTTTACCTCTTTACCTTTCCTGGTAAGGAACAGCCTATCGTTCTGTTGTAACTGATGGGAATCAGGTACGTACTGAGTTATGTAAGGTATGGTACCATATARGTAAGGTCACCCGAAGAAACTTCATAGTGTGTAAATTCCACAATAAATACATGTAAGAATGTTGAGACTAGCAGTTAACTTTCTAGCCTAATGCTGATAGACTGTTCTCAGGGAAGTACTTAACTGTGAGGTTTTCTTCTTTGTAGATGATGACTTGGATGTTGTATTTTCATCAGACTCTGGATGTGGCAAAGATAAGTCAAAGTTTGTCTCTTCAACCATTTTCTTCCACTGCAGTCAACAAGCAAAGGAAGGCATCCCTGAATTCCTTCATGAGACAGCAGACTGTCAATATTTATTTACCTGGTACACATCTGCTGTGTGTCCATTAATGTGAGTAATGTTTTTCTGAAAACAGCTCTTGTCAACACTTGTCAACTAAAGGGCTTTATGTTTTTATTCATTGGTTGTGAAAGGAGGCAAGCAATTTAGCAAAAGGAGTAGATGCATAGGTAGATTGAATTGGTGTCATGCATGTTTATACTTCGCAGTCATTTAGCAGTCAAACTGATACAGACCTAAAACCTTGTTTGCACTGGAAACTGGAGAGGCATGGTGGAGTTYTAATATCCATCTCTCCATTAAATAAAACCTATTGTAACTGAGGAAACATGCTTTATCTTGTTACTGAAAGGAATAGTCAGTATTCAGGCAAGTATTTTTGTCCTCCCTGCCTTAGAGTGAAAAACAATATAGATCTTGCAGAAGTACTTCATGATTTCTGTAATGAATTGATTGTTCTATTCTACAGATCTATAAAGGATAAAGATGGTGGTTTAAAAGCAAAATTACTGCATATAGGTCTTTAACTGCACTCTTGGCACTGGGCAGCCTCACTGAAGAGTTACTCATATGTTGAAATGATTAATCCTAGGACTGTTCATTTTCCTGTTGCTAACTAGTTTCGAAACACGGGGAGGGTATGTTCATTCTGGTTAAACAGGGGATTAGCTATTGAGGGAGTTTGATCTGTATGCTGCCACAGTCAGCTGGAAGGTGGATAATTACTGTAGCTTCTACAGCTTGCTCAGGTGCAGATTTCACTCTAAAACACCTTTGTATGGAAAGCTGCTGCAGTGTAAGCTGTAAAATGTCTAATCGTAACTTTGGTCTTGACTAGAATCTCTATGTACTATTTGAAAGCACATTAGAATGCAGGTTTACTTTTTGAGTGATCTTATTGAGAACAAAAAATCCACTGAATTCTATTCTTTATACATGCTAGACAGGACTGACGGGATGTCCTGGCACGTTAACTTCTTTGAAGCTGCTGTTTCTAATCATGTTTGATGCAACTAGTTTATAGCGCACGCACGCTTGTGTGTGTGTGTGCATTTTTTTTTTTTTTTCCTTCCCTTTTCTAATCTATACCATTAGATCAGCAAATGTTCCTGGAAGCCATGAAGGCCAATCTGATCAGGAAGCCCAAATACATAAAGGCCTTTCAAGGAGAAGTCAAGCTGTTGGTGCTGTGCTTAGTGTTCTTCTGGTTGTTCTCACTGCATGCTTAATAATCTTGCTGCTCTACAAAAAAGAGAGGAGGTAAGAAAAAATTGGGAAGCTTTTAAAGGTATTTTGTAGTACTTGGTTTCCTCATCAAAAGGAAATTAGTGAACCTCAGATTTAATTTGTTTTTTTCAGCTGACAGCTTCAACTGTTAAACAGCTACTCTTGTTTTCAAATTTTTCATTGCTTTCTGAAGGCCCATGCAAAGAGGAATTGACTTGGACTAATCTCTACTGTAGACCACTGACTAAGAGGAATAAAGTAATGTGGCAATCAATATTTAATGCTATCCACCACCTTCTTTCATGGTGTCAAGCTGGAACCATACAACTGCAATAAAGAATACGTGCAAATAGTAGTGCTCTGATTTCCATACAAGGTTGTCTTTTTCATAGCCTTAAAGGCCAAAGGTATATCAGAACAGTCAGGTTGAAGCTGTGGTAACCAGGAAGATGTACAACATTATGGACCAGCTGTTGCTTATTATAATAGTTTTGAATCAAATATGATAGCATATAGCTTGCTTAATAAAATGCTTTCTTGATAGCAAAACTCCAGTGAAGAAAGGCGAGGGTTGTTAACTCGGATACAATCTTTCTAATGCAGTATCTTTCYTTTTTTTAGGGAAACCGTAATAAACAAGATAACAAACTGCTGCAGAAGAACATCAGGTGTTTCCTACAAATACACAAAGGTAATATATTGGTGAAATCAAAGGTTTTTGTTTCATAAAAGGTTGCCTTAATATAACTTTATAATAAAACTTCCCGGTTCCTTCAGTGCATGGATATTAAACTTTGTGGCTTCAAGAGAGCCACATGGCTGGTTGAGATGTCTAAAAATTACATAGTGAAAAGATGAAAGGTATGCTTTGGTATAAAGCTTTGGGAGAAGGTAGCTGTGGTTCAGACGTAGTACAGAATGGCTGGAAGCAAGAGTAATATACTGCAAGTGTGTGCTGTTACTGTCTCATGACACAATAAATCCAAGCCCCTATATGGGATGGGTCTGCTAACTGGAGAGATCAGAAATAGGCAGTGTCTAGTGCACTGTATGCAGTCTCCTGTAGCATCTTTTTCTTTCAGATAAACAGCGAAGAAGAAGCTAATGAGCATGAAACAGAATGGCTTATGGAGGAAATTGCAGCGCCAAATCAAAGAACAGCAAAAGGAGGGCAGGAAAATGGTCACGTTACGGCCAAATCTGTTACATCTGAAGCCTTTACGTCTCTCCATGTTGATGACCTAGACAGTGAGGATGAAGTGCTAACAATTCCAGATGTAAAGATTCAGTCAGGAAGAGGACTAGACAAGAGCAAGCGCCCACAAAAGAAGACACCACACCTTGACTTACTGAATGGGGGAAAGGATAAGAAAGTAAAAGCCAAGCCAGGCCAACAACAGGCACAGAACTCTACAAATACACTATCATTTCATGATGATAGTGATGAGGACTTGTTGAATGTTTAATAACCCCCTCTTGTGCCTAATTAAATATAGAGAGATTATATAATGGGACAACACTTCCAACCAAATATGAGGACTTCAGCCTGAAAGATTTTTCTGAATTTTGCCTTTAACAAGAAACCATTGAAAAGGGAAGAGAAAGAAAGATGTCTTGGTGGTTTACAATGATCTGTTCAGTAGAGACCGGATTTCTAACATCCGGTTGGCAAAGTTATGTCGACTCTCTAGCCAGAACAGATACTTCTTTTTTTTTTCTTTTTTTTTTCCTTTCAAGCCTCAGCATAGACATTAAATGCTTCTTTAAAAGAGGAACCTTTCAAAGGACAGGATTAAAGCTGRATGAAGCCCATGGCTCCTGAGATTCAAATTATCTGACTACTAGCATTTTAACTCCTTGTATTTATTGATTCTCACTACTCAGGTTTGCTTAATAGCAACATGTTCTTCCTGCCGGCAGGGTATTATTCTATGGGTTCACCTATCATGTGATAAGAAGAAGTAATTCTTGTGTGTTGGGATGATTTGATGTAAATTTTAGAACTGGTCTAACTTATCCTGTAAATTTGAATATCCATTCTAATTTAAACAGATCATTGATTCAAAGGTAGTGACTGAAAGGTACAACTCTGTATAGCTTTAGCCTGAAATGGTTGCTGTTATTTGCATGATATTTTTGGTACTGGTTATATGACTGACTTCTCAGTATTTGCCTAAGCAGCTGACAAGCACCCAAAGATTTCACACACACACACACACACACACACACACACACACACACACACACACACACACACACACACACACACACACACACACACACACCCATTATGGCTGGGCTAGAGAACCAGAGTTTCAAGGCCAGAGGCAGAATTCCTGGCATGCAACCTACACTGCCCAGTTTCTCACTGAGAAAAGCCTAACAATTTGAGGACCCTTAATCTACACAACATCTCTGCTAAGAATTGCAAGAAAAATTTTGGGCCCACGTTTTTTGATAATGWAAGTTCTAGTGTGTATACTGAAGCCTTGGCTGTGGTCATTGACTTGAAATTTGCTGATGATGRATGGAAGTCAATTTTCCTCTGGCAGTCTTGCTTCT
The DNA here is from genome assembly GCF_003343005.1 of Rhea americana. Classification (NCBI taxonomy): domain Eukaryota; kingdom Metazoa; phylum Chordata; class Aves; order Rheiformes; family Rheidae; genus Rhea; species Rhea americana. The sequence goes on along the minus strand of NW_028186377.1, from coordinate 913,877 downwards.
CTCTAGGACTTTATGGATTCACCTTATGGACAATGATGTAGTTTCGAAGAATTGTACAAGTATGTACACTGGTCAGAATTTTTTGAAACTCTTCGTTGTTCTTTTTGGTTGGCTTATTCAGTTTCAACAATGGTTTCTTTTTATAAAAAACTCCATTTTGAGTCAAAATAGTGTAATATAAAGTATTTCAGCAATTTCAATAAAAGATATGAAGTGGGTATTCCAAATCCCACATCTCAAGTCTGGAATCTTTCTTGTATTTGTATCAGCTTTAAATACTAGTATTCCCTCAAYTTCGTTCCTCAACTTGGTAATCTGTTCTGCTGTTGCCATAGCTAATATCCTAATCTCATTGCCCAAAGTGAGAACTGTTTGATCACAAAGATCAGAATAYGTACATAAGCTCCAGTAGTGTGTATGTATACACACATACACACACATGTATGGGGTTTTTTTGAGATTTGATTTCCTCCCTGCTTCACTGTTACAAGTGAAGCCTTGAAACAGTTTGGCCAAAGCTTCATCTCATCATACTTAAAATCATATTTAAATAAGTAGCCTTTTCATAGTTAGCATTGGGTTAACTTGGGGAAATTAGAGGCCTGACAGTAGGTTTCTAATTAGTCAGTTCCTGTTGAAACAGTTTCTTAAATGAATGCTGAAGAACGTTGCTTCTGCTACCCAAGTCTTAAARACTTGCATCTTGGAGTTGTTTATGGATCAAAGCATGGCATGAAATGAAATGATTTCTTATACACAAATTTAATTCCAAATGGTCTGTTCTTTGTGACTGTATAATGAGGTTTAGATAGTACAAATGTATTCTACTGAGCAACATCAAGGAAATATTTCTAAGAACATGCATCTGACAACAGTGAGTGTATTTGATGTCTAGTTTTGGAACTGCTGCCCATTTTTTCATCTAAGCATGCATGGATAGTTTGACTAAATCKTATCCTGTACAGAGCTGGATGCATAACTTGCTTCAGGAGACTATTTTCCCAGTRGAATACTTGGTTAAATACAGAGGAAAATGTTACAAGGATGATGGGGACCAAGGAACCAATATATAAAAGTTAAAGGAACCCATGACTGCATGGGAAGACTTCAGCAGCTGCTTAATGGTGGATTCTGGGCTGGGTGCTGAAACTGCCAGTTGGCCAGGCAGCTTTCTTGGAGGTGGAAGCCTGTAAGATACCTGCATGGCACAGYGCTCAGTACTGCTCCTGTGGGAAATGAAGTGACACCTATCTGCTGCCTGGTATAGGGAAAGACTAGTGGGAAATCAGGACAATAAAGCCCAGTCTAACGTTTTTTAATTAACTTTGAACTAGTACACACAGTTGCAAGCTCTTTAAACAAAACTGCTAGTAAAGAAGCTGGTGCAAGGTTTTTTAATTTTTTTTTGAGTCATTTTTTTGAAGTCCAGTGGCTTTCAACATTCAYTTTCCAGGCAGGATTTGATTGACTTATTTTTCAGTCTTGGTTTCAGCTGATCGCAAACACACCTCTGGCCTGGGGTGGAAGCAGAGGCAGGCTGTGAGTGTGGCTGGTGCTGTGCACTTGTCCCTCCTGCACTGTATGGACGTCCTGCAGCTGAGGAGGTGGAAGTCCAGGGAATTATGGTGGTAACTTCAGGGAGGTTGTGTGCCTAGTGCAGGGCAATGCTGCTTTCAATGGCTGCATAAGCAGAGTTCTTGTTGTTCTGCTTCAGTTGTGTGTGTGTGTGTTTGTGTGTTGGGGGGTGGTTGGCTGAGGAGGTAGTAGGTCTGTGTAATGCAAAGARTGCTCTTGGAGTACTGTTCACAAAGCAGTTTTTGCAGCTACGTCATAATTACTCTGAAGATTAATAGTTTTCAGTGGCAAATTAAGGTGAAGAACTGGTTCTGGTCTATATTTTTGCTTTGGAACTATCTTAAAAGCTTGCTTATTTTTTGGAGTACACTGGGAGTAGTTCTTCAGTCTGTACGTAGTGGCTTAATCTGGGCAAGTCACTTCCTGGACCGCTTTCTTCTTTTTTTTTCTATCTTTAAAATATTATCTTTATTTGTGCTTTTCCTTCTGAAGAAAGCTGCTGTTATCAGCAAAAGGTACTGGAGTAGCCGTATCCATCCATAGACAGTACGAAATGCCACTGAAGCCTGATAAAATTCTACTTTTTTTTTTTTTTGTACACCACAAAGGAATCTGCCTAAAGTCTTACAAGTCTGCAGTAAGAAATAATTGTCACTGTCTTCCTTACTGTATATCATGGCTTCCCAAAGCTATTTCCAGTGCATAATCCTATATGAATGCTTTTTAATCTTTCTGAAACACTGAAATTTTTGATGAACAAAATTATGATCAGATAAAATGTTTCCTGCTATGGATAGGGCGGGTTTCTTTGGAAATGGGGATGTGTGGAGACTGAAAGAAGCTGCTGGGGTAGGATGGTCAGCATATGCGAGTTTGCAGGACAGGTGTTCCTCTGCTGTGATAAGATTCAATGTGGGAGCAATTCTATTCCCCAGTGTATTTAAAAATCCCTTAAAGAATCTAGTTAACAAATCTTGTTCATACATTATGYCCATCAATTGCTACACTAAATTTTTCACTCACTTGTTGATAGAATTTTCAGTCTACAATTGTCAAAATGCTTCATGTCTTCAAAAAGTTGACTTGGCTAATAAGAAACAGTGTTCTAGCTGTTAGGTGGTTTTCTGAAGAACAGGAACATATGCTTTCTGATTAGGGGTTAAATGCAAATTCTCCTTGGGTTAATCAAGGTTTGACTTCAAATGAAACCTAAAAAATAAAGCTTGCAACATGTAGCTTAATAATTTATGAAGTTAGTCTTGACTTTTGGTCAAATGTCTTTGTTACTTAAATAGCTTTGCTGCCAACTAAATATATCAGTACTGTAGGGAGGATCTAGATAAGTTTTTGAGGGAGTTTTAATGCAAAAATGCCAACCCTTGATGAAATCTTAGAGAATGTTGGAGAATTTGACCGGTTCCAAAAGCAAACCTTTTTTGTCCTGTGCTTGCTCTCTGCTGCCTTCACCCCTGTTTACGTGGGTGTCGTCTTCTTGGGGTTCACCCCCGAACATCGCTGCTTCAGTCCCGGCGTGGCTGAGCTGAGCCGTAGCTGCGGCTGGAGCCTGGAAGAGGAGCTACGCCACACGGTTCCCGAGTGGGGGCAACACGGCGCCTCTTTCGCGAGCCGCTGCAGGCGCTACGACGTGGACTGGAACGCCACCGGCCTCAGCTGCAGCGAGCCCACCGCCGCCTTCCTGGGGCACGGCAACAGCAGTGCCGTCCCCCTCACCAGCTGCCGGGATGGCTGGGTCTACGAGTCTTCGGGGTCGTCTGTCGTGACCGAGGTAAAAGCAAACACGGCCTTCCCTTTCCCCTTTATCCTGAAGAGTTGAAGGATGTGGGAGACATCTGAAATAGCCTATGTTTTTATTTATATGTTTTGCAGATACCTGTATGTAAAAATACATATAGATACATATTACTTATATATATGAAAATACGTAGAAAAATACAATCGCACGCACGTACACACACATATATAAAAACGTATATGCTTACCTGGAGGCGGGGATCATCTCCTGCTGTCAAATTACACAGAAAGCCATATAAAGTTTGTCCACTGTCATCTTGCTGTGAAATATTGCCAYCTATTGCCATATTTTTCTATAGGAGAGCTTCTACCTTCAGCTCTGGAGGAAAAAGAATTTCAGCGAATAAATCACCATGTAGATAAAGCCCAGCTTTGAATAAAGCTCTAACCGCATGAGAAATCCTATTGGTGGGAGTGTGTAAACATCCCTCAGTGTGTGCTAGAGATCAAGAACTTGTAACACTGCAAACAAAACCGGCTGACTTGTGTGCGGGCATGTGGCAGAGCCTCACGGTCTTCCTGGGACCTGGGCCTGAACTGCAGCTTCTGTGCGCTTYGGTTTCAAAGTTTTGATTCTAATATGATAAAGTGATGAAAGGTGAGGGAGAAGTAATCGCCTCCCACAGGTAAGCAGCTTGTTTTAGGAACAGATTGCAGAAAAGCCCACACGGCTGGTTTTGTTCTAAGAACGCACACAAGTAACTGAAACAGGTATATAAGCTCCTTGAAGTTCTTTGGGATTTTAAGTACTTCTAGCTATCTAAAGAAATCAGTTTATTGGATGATCAGTGATTTCATCATAAACTTAGTGTGAAGAAAAACTGACTTGTGGCACCTCTGAAAATTTGATAGAATTTGCTAAAACAAATATAAGAGCAGTTAAACTGAAGTTTCTAGTGATTTCAGCATRTATAGTTTTGTAAGTTTAACCCTCTAGAGTCTCATTTAAGGAAATGAGGGAAAAAAAGCCCACCTGAAAACAGGTGCCCTGCATGTGCATTTCTCTCCATAAAGTATGGACTATGTGATATTAAGGTGAGGAAATAAACCACCAACGCTCTGTAGGCAGCCTTTAATGAACACCTCTGAAGCGGAGGAGCGAAGACCTCGTTAGGCTATGACCTCGGGAATCTGCCCCAGCTGGCAGTTTTTCCTGGGTGGTTTGTGCCGGGCTGTGGCTGTTTCCAGCAAGGCTGTCGTGCTCTTGTGTATTGTCCCCTGCTCTGGCGAGGAAGCGGGGCGAAGGAGAGCCTGGAGCTTTGCTCTAAGGAAAAATATACACGTGGAATAATATCCTCACAGGGCTGCTGCTGATGGTTTTACATGGATCAAAGATGCATAATTTTAAATAAACTCAGCTTACCAGTGGGATGAGAAGCAATTCTCAGCAACTTGAGGATGGCTTTTTCAAGTAACTTATTCTCCAGTAACTCTCTCACTTATTTTCTAAGCAAGGCATGAGGACTAAGGCCAGATGACAAGTATCWGTGGTAAAGCTTGGCCATGGCTGTGAAATGCCTTGTCTCCAGAAAAGTTAGGCTGTAGGATTTTTTTTTTTTTTTGCTTCCAAAACCCCTCCTGAGCTCASTGAGCTTGGCAGGAGCTGCACAGTAGCTCACCCCATGCTCCCCCAGTGAAGCACCCACCGCTGCTGTGCAGAAAGCATGACAAATTGGGCATATGTAGAACACCTTTGTGGAATACACCGTCCTTAATCCAGAGCAATTTGCAGGAGCTACTGTGGCATGCAAGGAGACAAGGCAGCTAGAACTGTTTAGAAACATTAACCACCTGCTCTCCTCCAAAAAACTGTTTAGAAAGCCCAGGAGGATTAGCAGAGTTTGAACGAGGCATAGTGTGCATTATGGTCCTAATTTTGGCAAGCAGTAACTCTGTTATGTTCTTTCTGGTCATAAAGATGAGATATGAATGGGAAATAGAGAATTGCTCAAAGGCTTGATCCTATTTTTAATGTTGGACACTTAATTAYATCAATAGGGTTCCTGGATGTTGATAAAATGAGCTTCAACTCAGAAACATGTTAAGTCTCTAACTGAAACTAAGGAGACTTGCGAGTTCCTGATTTCACTGTTTTGCTTTTACCTGTGGTTGTTCCTTAGTTTGACCTGGTGTGTGAGGACTCCTGGAAGCTGGATCTCTTTCAGTCATCTGTGAACGCTGGGTTTTTTATTGGCTCTGTAAACATTGGCTACATCGCAGACAGGTATGTGTGGGATGACAGTTAAACCAGCTGACCTCCTTTATCAGCGTTCAGCAGCTAAGCTTGAGTAAAGGCAGAGAAAAGCTGTACAACTGGTATTTCTGCTCTTTTCAAAATAAGGTAAATCACCTGTGTATTAACTCACAGTCTTAGAAATGAGCATGCTACCTCTCGTTCTGGAGTGAACAAATCCTGAGTCACAAATCCTTGAGTGAAGCTGATAGTTTTCATAGGTGCCAACCTTTCTTGCTCTACAAGTCCTGCAAAAATCGTGTTTTCTGCAAGGTATTTTAGTGCCATATGTGCAAAACTCAACAGTCACACATGAAAATACTGAGGATGTTAATAGAAGCCAGGAAATTCCGATTTGTAGCTTTCACTCAACCAGTCATGCTCTGTGCTGCTACGTCTTGGAAATGTTTGATTTCCCTTTGAGAAACTCTTACTTGTTAAGAAGTAATACACACAGACATTACCAAATAGACCCAATAGTAGTGCTGGTTTGGAAATCACTGTGTGCCCTGGCATCACAGCACCTAGTCCAGAACCAGCAGATAAAGTCTTTCCTCGGAGGATCCGCAGTGCAATGCACGCTATACTTCTGGCTTGCCTCACAGCAAGTGTGTGGTCTGTGAGGAAACACTCAAACTTGTCCAGAAAGTTTGGTTTAAAAATAAACAAATGACAAAACTGAAGATCCCTTTTCTCTGTTGCTTCTCTCCTACCTAGAGGCTGCTAGTACTGTAAATTCTGTTCCCTAGTTGTGAAGTACAGCCCACCCAGGGTAGGAGCCACACACAAAATATTTCTCAGGATTAAGTTTCTTGTATATAAATCTGCCCCTGGTTGACACAGGTGTAGCAGAGCCATAATATTAATCTGTACATATTTTTCACCTTGTGCTAAATAACAAATTAATAAACTGCCTGTTCTGGAATTTGGGGATAACGGCCACAAGTATATGTAAATGTGGGCCTATTCAGCTGCTGCTGGGGACATTTTTCTTCTTTCAAGCAGCCTTGAAAGCCTTTATGGAATTGCAGAGCAGTTGCCACAGTAATTTTTCAAGGAATTGAAAAGTGAGCGAGCAATGGGCTAACAATAAAAGTTGGCATGTGTCTATGCCTTGCATTGCAAAGTTTGTGAATTTTTTTTCAATGATGCACAGCTCTCTTGATGATTTAAAACATCTATGTCTTCTTTACTGGTGGTTTGCCTTAYGTGTATTATCTTCCAACCCAGGTTTGGCCGTAAATTTTGCCTCTTAACTACAATACTTGCAAATGCCTTTTGCGGAATTCTTCTGGTCTTYGTGCCCACCTACCTGTGGATATTGATATTCCGTTTCCTGCAAGGACTGGTCAGCAAGGGCTGCTGGACCGCAGGCTACATCCTGAGTGAGTTCCAACCTTTACCCTGCATTGGCTACAGAACACAAGGRAAAAAAAATGAACAAAGGCATTAAAAAAAAGGGAGGGGGAGCCTCATATCTTTTTTTTGAAATCATATGTACAAGCTGATCTCAAAGAATAGTCTCCTTTTTTGCCTTACTATTCTTTTTGTAAACCCTTGTTTTTCCTAAACTACAACCTTCAAAGATAAAGCAAATGATGGTAAATTAAGGCTGCTACCCAAGGATAGGCTGTCCTCTGCGGTGCAGCTCTCCTTGTGCCAGACTTGAGCCCCTCTCCCACAAGTGGGGCATGAGCTGGGGAAAGAGGCAGACCCTAATGCAGGCTGCAGCTGCCTGGGGCTGGCTTTCCAAATGAGTCACAGCTGAGATGATGACAAAGAAGGCCATTAAAGAGACGTGAAAAATAGGGAAAATTGAAGGCATTTTTATGATACAAAGAGCAATAAAGGCAAACAGAGGCTTTAAAGGCTAAAAATAACTGAAGAACAGTATGTTCTTGCTGAGAAAAAGACAAGCTGTTTGAGTATACTGGTGTTGTGCACTTGTTTGAGCGGAGGCCAAACTCATGGCTTTCAAAGCAATGGGAAGAGCCTGGCTGTTGTGTTTCTCCCAGGGCTGTGCCGATCACATCTGGCCGCAAAGCGTAGGCGCGTAGTAGCAAGGCACGGATGTGTCAACGGGAGCAGCAGTCCAGGAGGCAGATATGCCTACGCTAGTCCCCACCGAAGCCAACTTGAGCTGGCATGCCATTGCCACGTKCCTGTCCTGAGTGCAGCATTGCAGCGGTACAGCCTCATGCTAAGATCAATTTTGTAGCTAGTGAACAGTGCTCTGCTGCCCCAAGGCAGAGTCGGGGGCCAGCTTGGACTTTGGGCCCCAATTYTGGGGCTTTGTAGAGCCGCTGGGGACTTCTCTCTTGTGAAGTTCAGCATTTCAGCAATAAATGAACAAGCAATCAACAGAGAAGTGAATAAAGTATTTTAAATGCTGCTGAATTCAGAGTTAGCAAGGTAAGTGACTAAATGGTTATGAGTGAGGTGGCCTACCACACTCCCTTCAGTTAACTGTGATGGTAGCAAAAATGTAAATAGGAACTCTTTAAACTATTGTTAATTATTTTAACACAAATATCTTGTCAATGCAGTTATCCAGATATTGGAGATAAAAATTTAAATAAAAACATTTAGCCCACAGCTAGGTCATTCTCTGCCAAGATGGGACTGTTTCTTCTTGTGCATGCTCTAGATGCTTGTTTAGCCTCTTAAATGTTTTTCTGGTACTGATGAAACTTTCCTCACCACTTTTGTAGGGCTTCATGCAGTTATTATGGTATAAAATTCATTTCAGGACAGCGACTTGTCCTACCATATTTTCCTCAAATGCACGTTGTTACTTCTGGATTCTCCTTGAAACTTGCTCGTGAGAAAAGTTGCATAGAATCAGGCTCAAGCACACTTAAACCTGTATCCTACCCTTAAAGGTGGTCAACACTGAATGCCTAGGGAAGGATACAAGGACAGAGCAACCTTGTTAACATACTCCCTTGAGACACTTATCTGTGTATCTTCAACTGTTTTTGGCTCAGTTTTTCTGAGCCAGAGATGTCTTTTGTTTCTACYCATCATTTGCTCAAACAATATTAGCTAATCTGTGATTCTAAAACAAAGCAGTTTCTTGAACTGCTAAATCACTGCATTTTGTTCCTTTTCCACTGTTTGCTTTCTTGAAATAAGACGTAACTGAATGCAAAATTTCACTTGCATGACARAATAATTGCTATCTCTTACTTCTGTATGAATAACACCTGTGAAACCTAGCCCATGAAGTGATGTTTGCAAACAGCAAATTAGTCATGAAACCATCCCATATGGGAAGCTTTAAGTCTTGTTTTATGATACAAACGTTTCTTATATGTTGGGGCTGAGATGCAGACTGAAAAAGCGCACTTAAAATTCTGTGTTGTTTTTGGGTTGGAGACATYATGTAGGTAGCATTAGATCTTACAGTAAAATCTATCTGAGCATTTTGAGGGAGTGTTTGATTTATTCAGAGTTTTCCATGGTAGAAGATAATAACTGAATGCCTGAGATCAGTGTAGAACCAAAATGCTCTTTTCTCTTACTAAGCTTTGGTGATAGAAAAGCAAACCAGCTTTCCTGTAGAAACACCGGGGGATTTCTTCCTCCCCCCCCCCCTTTTCTGAGGCTTTATGCCAAGAAGTCCAGAATTTCTAAGAAGCTTTCTTTAGGGCATTAATGTAAYATTTGTTTTCCAGACTCCCCACAGAGAAACTTATTCCTGCACTGAGCTGTCATCGCTGAAGTATCATTCATCTGTCTCTATGCATTTTTAGTCACAGAAGTTGTTGGTCTGAGATACAGGAGGACAGTGGGGATTCTCTATCAGGCGGCCTTCTCAGTTGGACTCCTTGTGTTCGATGCCATTGCTTATGCAATTCCTCACTGGAGATGGCTGCAGCTCACTGTTACTCTGCCAAGCTTCTTCTTCATGTTCTTCTACTGGTAAACATGCTTTCGTTGTGTCTCCATGCAAGACCAAATAAAGCAACCTCTTTTGGTTCCTGAGACTCAAGAGACTGAGAGAAATTTTGCACTGCTTTTTAGACATTTTGCCTGTTAATGCAAAGAGGCAGTAAACAATAATAAGGAGAAGAAAATAAGACCCCTCAACAAATGATGCTGTTTTGCATCTTAGCCTGTGCACCACATCCAACCTCTTCTTTAAAGGAAAGACTAGTTTTTAAATCACTGAAAATGGCTTAATTTATTATCTTCACTACACATTTTATAAAGGAAAAGAAATGTCTGA
>NW_028186377.1:867126-903980 GCF_003343005.1 Rhea americana | reverse complement strand
TTTTTTTTAAGAAAACCTTGCAGGTCTTTGGTCCAATGAAAAGAAGGTGCATGGGCTCACCTTTATTTTGGGTTCTTGCTTATATCTTTGAATAATATTTTTCAGCTTTGGAATGCTTCAGATACTAGGCATTGTTTAGCTGGATCGTGAGGATAGGATAATAGAAAGGGAATTGTTCTCTTACTTTTTCAATTTTTGTGAATACTTGTTGCTGACCTGTGATAGTGCATCTCGAAAATTGCTCCTTAAGAGAAACCAGTTTGTGGTGGGCAGGCTAAATAAATTATAACATTGCTCTCGCTTAAAAACCTTCCAGATATATCTTTAATAAGCTCATCTTTGACTAAAGCCTCTACGACACTTGCTCCTTTTTTTCCATTGCAGCAGCAGCAGTGGAATAAACTTGGGAGTGGGGGAGAGGGAAAAACTGTCTATTCAACAAAAGTACTATCCTCATAGTCTCTGTACATAGGAGCACTGTATTGGCATTAGCTCTTGGTATAAGAGCATCTCCTTGCTTGCCTCATAGGTGCCTCCCAGAGTCTCCCAGGTGGCTGATATCTCAAGGGAAAAATGACAAAGCTATGAAAATTGTTAGTGATATGGCCAAAAAAAATCGGAAGAAGATGCCTTCCCATCTTGAGGTGAGCTTGGAGTTTGTTTATAGATCTAAGCAAGCATTACAATAATCCCTTCTTTTAATTTCTCCTAGCAAAAAATTACTGTTTCTGCCCCCTAGTCACTGATGTAGTAGTCTCTACCATAGTGACAAGGATGGTGAGAAAGAATAATTGCCTTAAGACTGACTAAGCAAAAAACTAGTCCCTCCCACAGAAAAAAATCAAGAAATATTTGTTTGAAAGTAGGGAACAGCAAAAASCTTCAATAAGAGAATTCTGCTGCAGTCCTGGTGTGCTGCCCCCATTGCGTGCGTAAGRGCAGATTAGTATCTTCAGGGGCAGTTGCACGCGCTAAAGAGCTGTAGCGCAAGAACTTGTCACCAGCTGCTTTATCAAGGAGAGTGGAAGTCTCGCAGCTCCAATGAATGCTGTTCTGGCTTTTCTGCAGGATATTAAATGTGAAGAGGAAGATGGTGGAAAACAGACCCCTTCACTCATTGACCTTGTTAGGACACCGCAGATGAGGAAAAATACATTCATTTTGATGTACAACTGGTAAAAAGATAATGTTCAGATTTATTTTTGGTTTTAAAAAAAGTTTAAATCTCTAGCCTTGTTTTAGATTTTTTTTCAAGTGCTGACTATATAGAAGGCCTCTGGTAGAAGAGGGRTTTAAGCTTGTCTCAAGGAACTGCTGACCCATTACACTGGGGTGTGACATCCTCCTGGCTGCATTAATTTCAATAGCTTTGCTTTTATTGAAATGTGAAAAACCAACAGAGATATCTGTTCTGAATCAAAAAAGAGTTTAACCAGGGGAAAGAGCATAAAAAGTACTAATCTTTTCTTCCTTGCTGAATTTCAGAGTAGTTTCCAAATGAAACTGAGTTAGGCACTGCAGGTAAAGGGTGATCACACTGCTAGAAAAGTACTGTTCCCCACCCAGACTGCAGGGGACACCCCAGAAGCACAGAAATATTTTATGGTTTAAGAGGTGCAAATCTCTAAAACACTCCAGAAATGAATGCAGTGGGCTCTAACGTAGCTTGTACTACTGCAGGCTCAGTTACATCAGCCTTTGCCTGCGGCAGCATGATTCCCACTGCAGATCTTGACTGCCCGTCCTGTTCTGCAGGCTCCCAGGTTTCACATACAAACACTGCATTATGGCTGAAATTGGCTTTGCTGGTGTTTTTTTTTTTTCTTTTTTTTTCCTTCTTCTCTGGTTATGAACTCTCCAACAGGAAGCAGGTCTCAGTCCTCTGACTGAATAACGAAGGCCTAATGCTATCCTCTGCCTAGGTTCACGAGCTCCATCCTCTACCAGGGGCTCATCATGCACATGGGAATAGCTGGTGGGAACATGCATCTGGATTTTCTCTATTCTGCTCTTGTTGAGTTCCCAGCTGCCATCATCATCATCACCACCATTGACCGTGTTGGGCGACGCTACCCGTGGGCTGCGGCAAATCTGGTGGCTGGAGCAGCCTGCCTTGTTACTGCTCTGATCCCAGAGGGTGAGTCATCGGAGGCCGTGGTAGTTTCCCCATCCGAACCTCTTGGGAGCTAGTCTATCTAGTCACACTGCCGAAGTGAAATGAGGTCAATTTGTAGCACTGCTAATAAAAAAAATCTGAAAGCATCTGGGTCCTMTATGCTGCTTTGGGAACTTCTCTAGCCCGCAATGCATGTGATGCCAACTGTTTGCACTTCCTCATTCATACAAGCAAAATATAACCTCTTAAAAAGAATTAAGTGSTATGGGATTGGTTCATTAACTGATTCCTGCTAAATCATTGGGATATACGTAGATATTTGAATGTGCTTTGCTTGCAGACATACATTGGCTAAAAGTGATCGCCGCTTGCATTGGGCGAATGGGAATCACGATGGCTTTTGAAATGGTTTGCTTTGTGAACACTGAACTGTATCCAACATATATCAGGTAGGTACACCTTCTTCTAGCCAGCCATTTGGCCTGGAMACAGATTGTCTAAGCCAATGTATATGGCATATTTCATGTTAAATTATAACTAATTAAATCCACAAGTGCTTCAGAGCTACACAGGTGTTGCTGAATGTGTGTGGAACACAAGGAAAATGCTTTAAAAATGCATGTTAATGAAGAAATCAAATATATTTTAAGGCAAGTGAAAACTTACATGACTGAATTTAAGGGAAAAGTAGAGACAAGCTAAATGAATGAGTTCCTTCTCTAGAAAGGAACTGATTATGTGTAAAGTGGCACAACGCACAAAATTACGAAGCTCTTAATCTCATTTCTTTATCCAAAATGAATGCAGTACAAGACAATTTGAAGTTTTATTTATGGTCCCAGTACTGTGCATAGCAACAGGATCTTTGGACATCATTTGCACTGACAGCTGCCTAAGGTGTACTGAAGCTGAAGTTTTTATATTTTTACTAAATCTGTTTGGAGATTCTACTCAACTTTCTGGGACTGATTCTCTGTCTTTAACCTTGGGAATTTGCTCACACCTTTTCATGTGAAAATACAGGTAAACTCTACTGTTCCTCTTTGCTAAGACTTATTCTTGCACTATATAGGTCTGAATTTCTGAATCCGCCCACCAGATGGGAAAATTAGGGGTGCTTTTTTTTTTTCTTTTCTTTTTCTTTTTCTTTTTCTTTTTTTAACCATTTTGATGCTTTACGTGCTCTGCAGAGCTTTAGGCTGTGCTCTGTACAAGGTCGGAGTTGATTCCTTTCCATCTACAGTACTCTTCCACACTAACGTAATCCTGTTGCTGTTGAACCAGGAACCTTGGGGTAATGGTCTGCTCTGCCTTGTGTGATGTTGGTGGAGTTGTCGCCCCCTTCATTGTCTACAGGCTGGTGGAAGTGTGGCAGGAGCTGCCACTGATAGTCTTCAGTAAGTGCTGCATTGCCTCCTTGCGGGTTGCTCCTGGGGTACAGCAATGGGGCCCAAGTTTCAAAGGCAGGAAAACTGCTGCTCCAAATGAAGCATATTCCTTTTCATAGAAGCCATAACCTTCAGTTTATAGCAACTTGGAACTTGTTCATGCATTCATGTCTCTCTTGCTGTTAATAATGTTCCTTGTGTTTTTAAAGAAAGCTAGAGATGGATACAGGTTTTACAAATGGCAAAGAGCTGAGAARTATTCTGACATTTTGATCAGATTAGCCTTTTTAAAGTTTGATGAATTACTACTCTTCTGTGAGTTACATTGTCTCAGTCCTGGAAGAAAAAATTCCTTTCTTACTTAATGATACATTAAGCCATAAGTGTGGCTGCTGTACTTCAGCTTTTCCAACAGTCTGTGTTAACTGATGATTCTCCACCTGTTTGGACTGAGTCTGGTAAATAAATGCAAGATGAGTGTCTGAYTAGCTGCCTGAACATTTAGGTCAGAGTCTGCAAAACTTCTTTAAATCTTCAGAAAAGCATGCAGTACACTATTTACTGAAAAAATGTCTTGAATGGCAATACACAATTTTTAACTGAGGGYACATTTATGAGGATGCATAGTAGACTTAAAATATATAGAAATCAGAAAAGCATGCGCAAAGTGGGTGATGGGAATTGTCAATAGAGAGTTATTTAGGAGTTAACACATTGTGAATGTATTTTCTAGATCTTGTTACTTAACAGAAAATTCAGATTCATTTTTTGGCATATATTCAGGCTAAAAAGGATTCCTTTTACTCCTATCTTTCTAGTCTGAGACACTCTAGTTCTGTGCATAATTCACAATCGTACTTTGCCTGTTGCTATCTCCACACGACTGTCCTACCCTCTGGAGATGGCCTGGCAGTCTTGCATATAAAGTCTTCATGTGCACATGTTGTCTGAAGAACAAAATAAAATGCCACTTATGAGGCCTTTGTGCAAGATCACAGAAAGATAGTGTGTGTATTGCGAAGTAGTGTGTGCTAATGAAGTCTTTGCATCTGTTCAATTTGAAGCTGTTCTTGGTTTAATTGCGGGTGGATTGGTGTTGCTTCTACCTGAAACTAAAGGAAGAGTTCTGCCTGAGACTCTTGAAGACGTTGAAAACTTGCACAGGTGGGTCAGGGTGAAGAGCTCTCACTGGCCTGCTATTATGCTTATATTATGTCATATATAAAGGATGATAATGCGGGGGGGGGGGGGGGGGACACAACCCCCCCTAAGTAACTCCCTCAGTGGTCACTATTAAAATTTCCCTGCACTTTGTGATGCTTCTATCAGTTTACTTTTCAGGCACTTAAAGTGAAACAGCTTGTGACCAAACCTGCTGCATCCCTATTATAACTGTAATTTGTACTTTAACACAAACCCTGAAATTTATGTTGTGGAATAGAAGGAGGACAGTTTGATACTAGCTGCTCCTGTAATGAGGTAAATCACCAATATCTACAGAGGAGCCCGAGCAAACCTAGATGTTTTGAAGAGTAACTACTCATTTTCTTTGGAGAAGAGGCTAGGACAAGTGATGAATTTGCATTTAGGTGCTCGTTGAATGCATTCATTCTCGATTTGCTATTCATGTCATGTTGTTCTTGCAGGCAAGGAGCTCCAAAGGAGAAACAGATCTATCTCCATGTCCAGACATCAGAAGTAGTACATGAATGAAAAATGCAGACCTCTTCCTGGGCAGTATGCTTTAGAGCACTAGCATGGAAAAGCAAATTTAAATAAATACACTCTCTTCTGTCTTCCTTTTTTGGTCTATCATTTAATTACAATGCTTGGGTTTTTCTGATGAAATTGTTCCTGTTACTACATAGTTTTGTCCCTCTCTGCACATTACAGTATAAATATAGTTTAGAGCTGGAAACCTTTTTCATACCAGTTATGTTGGCCTGAACATAAGGGCTGCTCCTAACTTTGGGATAGTGGGGTCTGTCCCACCAGAACTTTATAAGCCTCCATGAAGTCATTTTGTTCAATCTTATGCAAGAGTAGTATGATGTAATAGAGGTTTACCTCTGTAGTGGAAGGGAGGTATCTGCAACTCACCTACAAACTTGTTACAACATGCAACAAATTCACATATTCTTTTACTAGCACATAAGTATCATGGAGTTCACATGTGTTCTTACGCCTTTGGAGGAGCCCACATGGGGCATTTAGCTGACTTACAGGGATGAGCATATGGCAACCCAAAGCATGAAAAGGAATGCATAGGAGAAAGATGCATGGTCCTTCATAAGGTAATGACCACTCTCTAGTGTCTAACTGCCAAATATTCTTGTCTTATTCATCATGAATATGACATTAATAACCTACACTGTTATTGTGTATGGTACTGTTTGCTTTGATATCCATAGTATTATAACTGTGTGTGCCCACAGAAGCGCACAGAATTTTCCAGAAGAATAGTTTGAGATTCCTATCAACTGAAATATAGGAGCTGTCAGGGTTTGTAGGTAGGGRGCTGAGGCCTGCCAGATCCTGCTTTGCTGGAGGACTGGGATAGTGCTGGTGCAGGGCAGAGCAGTGTTTCAGTGTACATTTGGAGGGGACAGTYCTGCTATCCCCTCAGGGAAGCTGGTGTTGGGCTAGGGCTCATAGGACTTCTCAGTTGGGATCGGACCGAGTCCACCTCCCCAGGGAGTGTTAGGGTTAAAGTCTGGTCTGCCAAGGATGTATGTATCCAGTACCAGCTGTGCATATCTCCAATGAGATAACTCTTGCCGGGGTATTTGCAGAACTAGAGCTTGCTTCAAAACCCTTAAGCCTCATRCAGATTTCTTTGCATAAGCATCACTACTTCCGCAGCTGGAATGGCAGAGGTAGCAGGTTCGGGCATATCTTAGCTTCTGTGGTCACCTCTTGGTTATAATGCCATTTGCTCCTTCTGGTACCTTGATGAACATGAAGGTAACTGTGCTTTCTTGATTTCCTTGCTTGGCCACCTCATCAATTTGTGTATTTCTTCTTGGAGTTAGGAAAGTCAATAGAGCTTGTCAGATTGGTCTGGCTGCACATGGTTGTTCTTCAAACGCCAAAGCAGCCTTTGCGACCTAGGCACAGGGGAGGAGGGAGTGYGGCTGCGGGTCTCCATTCACCTAGGCTATGCAATGAACTGCCTAACATCCTGTTTTAGATAAAATGATGGTTTACCAGATTTCCTTCTTCTTGATAGCAGCTGACGCTCTGCTCCTCCTGTGGCTGCAATGGTAGTGCTGGGGCATGAACAGCTCAGTGGTRTGGCAAACTGGTGCTGGCAGCCCCAGTGCTGTGGGTCAGGGATTGGTCTGGGCAAGCTGGGGAGCACCTGAACAGGGCTCTGTCCAAGCTAATGAATGAGAGACTGGCTTTTTATGAAGACTTCTCCTTTTAAGAAGACGCTGCCTCTGGCACAATCATTTAAAATMAATGTAAGGATTGTGCCTGAAAAATAATATGAAAACCTCCATGTTTCACGATATCCGCCAGCCTCCAGTAATAGGGTTTTGGAAACATTTGCTCTTTACTTTGTAGTTGTCAGATGCCAAGGTTCATGTTTTCTCCCCAGCATCTCTCCTAGATGTTGCAGATGTGGTCCGGGGCAACAATTTCTAAGTGCTGTTTCTGTCCTTAGTTCTTGCTGTCAGCACTAACACCTAGACTCTAGAACACCAGCATAACTATTATTTAGCGACTCTATTGCTAGTTTTATCCCATTAAATATAACTACAAGCTKGATAGAGTATCAGAGACTTTTCAAAGTTTAGTGTCTGAAAAGTATGATCTTAACAAGATCATTTTGTCAAGGTGCTCTTTTGTGTATGTTCCCATGGTAGGGCATTGGCAAAGAATCGCATCCTACAAAACTTCTACAGTTTCCAATTCCACTTTTATTGTGTGATCAAAACATTTATGTATTAGATTTTACTTGCAACTTGTTCCAAGTTCTATTTCTTCTGTATRGCACTGTATCACCCTACATTCATTTTTTTTTTCAATATGAATAAATCGGACCTTTTCCCAGAACTGAGACTGGGCAAGAGACATACTCAAAGCTGCAGATTGTGCTGTGCATGCCCAAGCTGATGAATATAATGTGAATTACATAAGTGGTTGCCAGGGGTTACAGAGAGGACCCTTCAAGCTTAAAAAGCCCTACAGCAGCGATCTTCTGACACGTCATTGATGGAGAACTGCTTAGAAAGCCAGATCCTTTGTGGCTCATYTTTCCCCTCAGCCCTTACCCTTTACAGTTATTTTGGAGTTTGGCCATACAAAAAGMCAAAAACATGGCATTAGGAAAACAGTTGGGCACAAACACAAGYGTAAATTTTCTTCGATGAAAAGGGTACTCTGTCCTGTTATTCATGCTGCTGCCAGTTGGTGCCCAGGATGGGGCTCCCCCCTGCCCGAGGTCACTGATCCTTAACTTGGTTGTAGCTGCACATAATCTCCCACAGCTTGAGATTCTGCTGCCTTCAACTCCTCTTTGCCTTCCTTTTCATTTTCTGGCTTTTTCAATATCCATGTTTACTTGTAGTGAACTTACAGGATGCGAAAGCTTAAAAGTCAGTCTGGATTTGGAAGAATTTATTTTTTGTGCTTAGTTCCCTGGAAGAGAAGGAAATAAACTAGGAGAAATAAAGAGGCCTCTGGATGCCCAAGGGCTCCCGAAGTGTGTGACTGGCATCAGTGCTGCTCATTGCTTGAGGACAGACACCTGCCCTGTGAAGCTCCAGAGGTCCATAGACCAACCRGCAATACACTGACGGGGGCTAAGATTTTAAGGGAGGTGGGAGAACTGTGACAGTAAATTGGTTACTATYTACATGTTTGCTTTCATGCAAAATTACATGTAGCATGGAAGGGATGACTTGGGAAGCCAAATGCACTCCTGCTCACTACAGAAAAGTGAGTGAGCAGCTCACAGTGATTTTTAGGTTTATAACAAGGTGAAGAAAGTGTTTCTCCATGAAGTTCATGCTCATGCTGTARCAGTCGCTGCTGCCAGATACTCTGGGGCACCAGAAGTATGAATGTGTTCAGAAGAAAATAGAAAAATTCATGGAAGGCCAGTCCATGAGGGACTGGGAAACACAAATACACAATGACAACCTTTGGCTTAGGAACTGTCTAAGCTGCTGGTGGCTGGGAGAGTAAACTGGGGAAAAGATTACTGTAAACGTGCCTTGCTCTTGTTATGCTCTCCCTAAGCACTACTTTGGGGCTATGTGTGTGTGTGGGGGGGCTGTTCTATGGGTCTCTTTCTGCTTCAGAGCACCAGTAAAGGAAGATTCAGGGGAAAATAGGTCTTTATTTGGGTAAACTTCTGAMGTCAGAGCATGGAGATAAATTGTTTTTTCTTTGCTTCTTCCTTGCCTGTGGAAAGATTAAGGAAAAGATAGATGATGTGCCCAACAGCTAATAGCATGACCCACTAAATAATCCATGTGATTAAATAATAAAGAAAAAACTAGGTTTAATGCTTATCTCATCACTGGCAGTTTTTCAAATGTCATCAGGTTATTTTAAAGAACAGCAGAAAAAGAAGTAATATGGAGAATTTCTGTGGCCTTGTTGCAGCTACACCCCCATCTGAAAATCATACCAATGGTTTCCTAATGTAAAAGCCTGTCATGCCAGGTGGTTTCTAAAGTAACATTGTGTGTGTATTGGCATGTATGGACTTCTGAGCCTTTCCTAGAAACAACCTCCTTATGTTCAGCCCTGCACCACATTAACATCCCTAACACAATCCAAGTCCTGTGGAGCCCCAGACTGTGCAGGAGCAGAAGAATGATGGGGCTCAGCAGTCTATGGATCCATGCCAGCCCTGGAGCAGCTGAGGGTGATGACTGGCACAAACCATCTCCTCAGTGCTGCTGTGTTCCTCATGMATGTGGCCATAAAGAAATTCAGCTCCCAGAGTACAGCTCATCCCTGAACAAATGGATACTGCAGATTTTCAGGGGATTGTGTTATGTCTCTACTTGAGCAGTTTTCTATGGGAGCAGCCATGTCACTTCCTAGAGCAACCACTACTGAAAGTCATACCCCAGGGCAAAGCATGAGAGAGCAGAGTGCTAGCAAGAAGCAGCTAGTGTCACTGCCCAGAGCAAAGGTAAGACTAGGCTGTGTTACCAGCTACCTGTACAATGTTTCAGGGACCAGATGGACAATGAGCTGATCACAGGAGAATCTGGATAGCTTCTAGAAGGATCAAATTGGATGCCTGCTTTATTTATTCTTTCTCCTCATTCTCTTTTGTCCCACTCTTTTCCCTCACACTCAATTTTTTTACTAGGCCAGAAGTCTTTCAGCTACACATTAGCTGCTATAAATGGGAGCAGATCCCTTGGTACGCATGAAGTTACACCCTAACTGCGGGAATTGCTCCAAAGTATGTAAATTGTTTCAAAAAGAGAAAACACTGAAACCACAGACCACTTTTCTGCAACATTTTTCAAAATTTAAAAATGTGCCTCAGCCAACTTTGTCCTTATTGGATATAAGTGTTTCTGAATGTATCAATGAGCTTTTTTTGTGCACAGATAAATAAGAGATAGGAGGATTAGCCTGTAAGCACTCTCAGACATGTGCATAACTCAGATGGCAACCATTCACAGTTAGGCTGGGAGAGGTAAGTTTTAGGTAGAGAGGCATGACTGACGGGTCTGTTCCTCAGCTTTGCTTTGCACAGCCATGATAGCCAGCTCAAGGTAGCAGCAGGCCAGCAGTGCTGCCCACGCCTGGCCACGCACCTTGCCGATCTGGACCCTGATCCAGACTCGTCAAAATGCCTTTACATCTCAGCCTCCTCCTGCCTTGTCCCCAGGGACTTGCTAGTGATTGCTGGGTGATTGGCTCTCGTGGATGTCACCCTGCCCATCCGGCCTGGATACTGTGGGGCTGCCCTGCTTAGCCCCGTGGTGTCCTAACAGACTGCATGCTTTCTACTGGTGTGCCTTCCTGCAGAAAGGCTCTGCRCTGCATGAGGTCAGGAGTGCAACAGCTGCCTTCACCTTGCTGGTATTGCCCTGTCTGTGGCAACTGCTCCAGCTGTGACTGGTAAGACTCAGTTAGATATAAAAGCAGTCTCTCACGGTACATGCTGCTGTACTGAACAGCTCATATCTGGATCAGTGCTTTTCAAATTGCATGCAGACCAGACCTCTGTTCCGTCCCTCTCTGTTATTTTTGGCTCCAACATATTTGTGAATCTTCATTAGACCATGCAGTTGAGTTCAGAGCCTGACAAAGCTATCCAAGGATGAGTTAATGATCAGCAATCTACTCTATTTACTTGACTACAACAAAAACCAACAACAGATTCCAACAGATGCGCAATAAATGGCTTTTCTTAAAAAATTTTGCTRATGCAAAGTGGGGTGTTCTAATTAGTGAGAAGATGCTTAACACAATACTTGYGCATATTTTCAGCATCTTTAATTGTCTCAGCAGAGTTTTCCCCTTAGTCTTAGGTAGAAGCAAAACCAGACCAATTAAGCCAATCACAGCTTCAAAGAAAGAACAAGAACAGAAATCACAAAAGCAATCTAATGGTCATGTTAGAGTTTAATTCTAATTCACTAATTGTATTTGACATCCAGGTGTTCTAGATAAATGAATTAGGATGCCTCAAAGTTATAACACTTGGCTTTCTATCTATATGGTTCTCATTTCTTTGGAATAATTGCCTGGAAATACATCCTGGCTCATGGGCCCACAGATGGTGTGACTGCCTTTCATTACATACACAGTGGAAAGGAAAGAGATTTTTGTTCTGGCTGTCCAGCTRGTTTGCCATTATCCCTAACAGGGTGATCCTGGCTAGCTACTATCGTATTTTCAGCCAGGTTAGAAAATGTAAGAAAGGTTGGCTGATTTTGTCTTCTACTGATTAGCTTTATACCCTGCTATGAGCAAACTTAGGGCAGATGATCACAAAATCACAGAATGATTGAAGCTGGAAGGGACCTCTGGAGATCATCTAGTCCAGCTCCCCTGCTCAACGATGAGTGTGAACACACTAATCTGAATACRTGCAGTAGTGCAGTCTCAAGACAATAATGTTTTTTAGAATGAAAACTCTAGCAGTAGGGCTGGCATGTTGCTCTACCATCCTAAATTGCCATGGGATCCTTGATGGGTTAAGCCCCTGAGTTACATGTAAGAGCAGCCTTTGCAACTCTGTCAGGCACACTACAGATTAAGGCCACCTAAGCCCATGGTCTTAGGGATGGCTTTAGGGGCCAAGGGAAAGAAAATTAAAATGACTTTGTGTACTGTTATGTCATACTAGCTGTTGAAACTGCAGTTGTTTTACTCTGTATTTTATTCCATGTCATTCCGTCTCACAGTAAATGGCAATGCTTCCTCAGGAAAATCATCTTATATGATTGAAGACAGGGTGACTTCAATCTGGCTGTATGTCCCCTGAACAAATTGTTCTCTGCAACTTTTTTTTTGTCAGCTCCCCACCTGCAAGCACTCAAGGTCCGGAATGGACAAGGATCTCAGTTATTTGAATCTAAAGGTCTCAGGGCCTGGATGAGTCCCAGAAGCCATTGTATTTCTTTTCTTCTCTCTCTTTCTCTCTTAAAAAAAAAAAAAAAAAAAATCCAGTGTTTTTCTTTGTAGCCTTTGGCCATGGGGGTAGCATGTGGCTTTCTGCCTGCTTTCCTCACTGAAGGGTGAATAGAAGAAGACAGTCTCTACTTGTAGAAAGCCCTTTAAGGGCTTTAAGAGACCTGACTGAAGAGTAAAGGTGTGAACCAAAAATTTACACAGGTAGAGTGACTTTTGTACAAGGAGGTGAGAGGGACATGTTTAGCTGACCTCAAATCCCTCAACCATGCCTTGGGTAACAACTACAGAACTCAAAGACTTCGTCTCTCAGAAGGCATTCGGCAAGAGCAGGTCCAAGTCTGAAAAGCCAACAAACAACACGGAATCTGCTTTGCTGCTGAAAGAGCTAATGGGTGACTYGGGCACAATTTACAAGTATCTACAGAGACTTATCAGGCTTCAGCTTAGATGTATACCCACACAAACACACATATATACATATACATACATACATACATTTTTTTTAAAGGAAGAGAGCTGCAGGGAAGAGCAGGTCTGCACCCTGCCCAGGGGATCGCAGCTTATACGCCGCAGGAAGAGTCACCCGCCTTGGGAGGAGGAGACAAATAGCGACCGGGTTTCAAGAAGCCCTGGCCCATGCCATGCTGAATGTAATCAAAGGAAAACACAGGCAGTGCATGAGGAAAATCTGCAATGGAACAATACTACAAAATGAAATGAGTGAGGAGGAAGAAAGTAAGACAAGAGAGGGCAGTAAGAACTGCACTGTAGAAGATAACCCTATCCTGAAAGTGAGATGTCCTCCTCCTTCTTCCATTACTAATTTCAAGATTCCTGCATTTGTGAGTGCTTGGCTTCTGGTTCATCAAATTGCTTTCAAAGAGGAGAAAGTCTTGAAATGGCTGTCAAACACCCCTGGGAACCTGCTGCCTTAGTGCCCAGTGCCCAGGGGCAGATGAGCCAGGCCCAAGTGGATGCCCGCTTCCTCCTGCAGTACCTGCTGCACTCTTAGTAGGCTGCCTGAGCAGCTGTTCTCCACCCTCAAAATGTGCATTTTATACACATAAAAATCCTCTGTTGGGGCAGTGCATGAGCCACAGGCTCCTTCCCCTCATTCATAGGCTTGAGTCACCCTCTCATGGACTCTCCCTTTTGCTCTCTTTTCACACCAATGCTGACGCCTTTCCATCGCCTCCCTTGTTGCTCTGTTTCTGCTAGCACAGCTGTGCTCCAGCTTATGCAAAATGCCATTTCCTGCTTGCAACAAAAGTAAACAGAAGACAGCTACTTTGGTAACTGAAAACTACTTTTTTTTTTTTTTTTCCCCAAGATAATCTGTACTTTTACACAGTAGCCAGTATCATCTAATGGCCCCCAGGCTGCAGCACGTTTGTGTTACACCTCTCTCTTGCAATGTGTGCTTTCACACCTGCAAACCCAGATGACTTTGCAAATAAATGAATATCTCAGCGCGGCATTTACAGTCAGTCTCCCAGAAACCCCAGGGGGGCCACAGGGGTTGTTAATCCCAGACTGACCTTGCATGGTGGCTTCAGCTATTTCAGCTACTACACAGGGCATTGAATCTCTCCCACATTTAGCTAACACGAGATGCCTCAAGCCTGTGAAAGCCTTGCTAACTGATGGCTGACATTCACCCCCGGGCAGGCAGCACCACCTTCACTGATGGTGCCCATGTGGGGTGCCAGATGCTTACCTCCGTGCTGTCCCTTCGCATGCCCCTATGTGCACAGCAGCGCTGCTGGATACAGGGCCCCAGAGCCCAAGATTCCCACTCAAGTGCTTCTCCTGCAAAGCTTGACGGGCCCTTGTATAACCCCTGTAGTCCCAGTTGTTTGAGCAAAATGAACTCTACCCTTTTCATTGCCTGTGGCATTTGTTCCTTTTATTTTGTGGCTCTGTCCTTGTTCCCCCATGAACTGATAGTTGTTTGGCATTGTTATTTCTATGGTTTCAGTGTAATTGTATTCCATAAAGAAAAATGTTGGAAAAGAAAAATATACTCATTGGCCCTTAAGGGACATATTTCTTGGAGACCGTGGATATGGAAAGCATACTCAGCTTAATAAAAGCTAACTGCCTATTGCTGTAGTTGCCAAACATCTCGCATATATGGCAYCAGCACTGTTGATGCGTACAGGCAGAAAGCACTTACTATACTCAGATGGTATTTGTGTCTTGATTTTTTTTCTTTTTAGAATTAGAAAACATGAAGATTTTTGGATGATAGCCCAGAAATATGCACTCAAATCTGGATTCTAGGCCAGACAAAAATTACAGACTTATCATGGCATGCCTTGTGATCTAGCACTCATCTGATCTGATGCCATTTTGAAAATTTAGTTCACCTACCTTTCTCAGACACCTCTTATTAGTTGATATAAATGATAGTGGTGGTGGGTCCGTTCATCCATCAGATCTGTCACTGTAACAAGGTGAACACCACCTGCTATTACATTTGCCATGGCCCACAGGTAGTGACAGCCAACACGATCCATCATTAATACGAGGATGAACATAGCTGGGAACTCAATAAGAACGGAATCTGGATAAATGTTCCCGCCAGCTCTTCCCATGAGTATGATAAACCCCTTGCACAAGACAGAGCTGGTGAACCTAGGCAGAAAACAGAGTGCTACTCAAACTTTTTAGGAGAGAGTTTCTGCAAAGAACAGAAATTTTCAGCTGGTCTGGAGCAAATTAGGCTTAAATCAGTGATGACAATACAGGACACTAAATGAAACATCCTCTGTTTGGGTTACAATAACCTTCCCTTACCAAGTGTACACCAAATTGGACATGTGTTTTCTTATCTGAGGTGTMCTGAACAAATAAAGAAATTAAGGTCTGAGCTTTTCTTCATTTTTATTTTCAGAGTTTAGACTCTAAGAACAAGAGCAACAGAAGGATGGGAGGCTGGAGTGGGTAAGGGGGAGCGTGGTGAGCTCTGCAGTGATATTTTCCTATGGATTAATGGGAGGATCAGGTTTTCATCTGCCAGTTAAGAAGCTGATGAGAAAATAACTTCTCCAAAGTGTTTTCAGAAGAGGAAACAYGAAYATTTATTTAGACTGTCCTCATGTCTCTSTSTGTGTGTGTGTGWGAGAGAGAGAGAGGCTGTTCCATGACATGAAGCAGCATCTTAACAAATAGTAAAGATGCTTGTTGGATTACTGTTGATTGATACTCCTTAAAGGAAGAATCTATCCTGTCTGCTGGATAGTATTGCAAGCCCCTTTTTCCCCAAATATAGTCTCTTAGGGTCCTAAGCAGTTGAAGAGACAAAAACCCACTTGCCTTTACTATATGGAATTGCAGTGCTTTTGATCACGAAGCTGTGCCATACTCAGTCCTATAAAGTATGTGGTATGGCATATTGCCGCTAGTCCCTTGCTCTTAAGTGATTCAGACTAAAACCCTGGGCAGTGGGAATGGAACAACAGAAAAATGCCAGATCTGATCAGGTATCGTATTTGAAATCCTATGCACAACACTAAGTCCAATCTCTGTAAAGAAGCTTCCACACCCAGTTGTGATCCCCTGACTTCATCTGTTGGGTTTTGTTCTGCTGGGATCTGTAACCCAGACATGCTTACTAGTAGTACAGCAGGAAGAAGAAATTGGGCAGAGTAACAGCAGATTGTAGCCACCTGCAGTGTGGAAGCATGTAAGCCACAGCAGCAAGGATGAGGAGTCCCGCACTAAACGTGAGCTGGAAAACAATTCCCGTGGTCCTCCGATAATATAAGCCAATGAATTCTGTAACTGCAAAGAAAAGTCTTACGAAGCACGATGAAAAAGTTAAATTAGCTTGGTGAGTGGGGAAAGCTTAGCTCCCACCAGCTAAAACACATGGAGCCCCTGAATTTAGCCAGGCTCTTGCAGCATGATGTACCTGTGGTGATTTGCACTGTAAAGCAGGACACGGCTGAAGCATGGGACTTGCTGTAGGAGCTGGTGGGCATCATCCTTACACTTCAGCCTGCATGTACTTCCAGGAAATGCAGTTTGTTCTGCTTGGATGTGAATCAAAGGCAACCTAGTCATGGTCATTTGGTGGAGCTGAGGTGAGGAGCTATTGATGTATATGCTGTGATATAAATAACAGAAAAAAATCCTTACTCTTCCTCCTCCAGAGGTCAACTGGGGACTTCACTCCTGCTTTCAAGGGTGTCAGGCCGTCACTCATCAACACAGGGCAAAAATTGCTTGTTTCCTCTCCCTCCTTCYAGTTAAGAACTGAATAGAGAAAGAAAATAGACTACAGGCACTTGTTTACCTCCATCGCCCTCCTCCTATAAGCTTTAGGAACAGTGTTCCACCCCCCAGTTATGTGAAACAAAACAGCAAAAATCACTTGGGTACAAAGTCTGTGAAACATAAGTGTTAGCTTTTACAGAATGACTTGCTACCTTTCCTGGAAAAGTTTCACATGCTTTTGCAGTGTTTTCAGTTAATTCTTGTCTCTGGRCTTTCCGCTTAATTTTAGCATGGGACCTTCAGCTATGAACGCTCCCTAGTTTTTAATTAAGAATTAATTATTATGCCTCTCAATTATTCCAGTTATGTATCTGAGCTGATGAGAGCTCTCAGAGAATAAGATCTAGGGTTTATATCAAAGTCTATAGGCCTGTAACCCCTCAGAGAAACGGCTCAGAAAAGAAAACGAAGTATGGGACACAAACATTGGCTTTTAAACATAAAGGTGCAATTTGGCGATTACTGCCTATTCCTGTTGCACACAGTTTCTTAAAGATTGGATGGGACCAATAGGTTTTTGTCCAGAAAAKGTATCTGCAAGCCGCCTTAGCTCAAGGTGTAATCTGTCAGCCAGCCCTGCTTGCTGACCAGTTCTCGTACCAAGTGCGAGGTCATCATCTGCATGTAGCTTAGTGCAAGAGCTGTGAGAATCCCAGAGACAGGCTGATGAAAACAGTAATTAGCAGGCTGAATTTACAGCCAAACATGCAGAGGGGAAGAAAAAAAAAAAAAAAAAAGGAAAAATGTTTAGGGGATAACTGCAAAACCCCAGTTGAATATCATTCTCTGAGATAGAGGCTTGCTGGCTGCTATTCCTCATGAGTTACCTGGGATAAAAAAGAAGATTGTTTTCTTCCAGATTTGGTCCCAAATGGTTTCTCAGGTGCATGAAGGCTACAGCTTTATTAGCACCTGAAGAGTGATCTGAAGAGTGAATTACTGATACCCAGTGATGTTTTTAAGGAACCACCCTCCCAAGGCACTACTTTGGCTTTTTCTTCTGTCTCATTCACTCTCTTTTGGACTGCCTTTCCACCCAACGCATCCCTTCTTTGGGGCACAGATCAAYAGAGACAGGCTGAGTGGGAGACATCCAAGTTGCCACAGTGTTTCGCTAGAAATGCTGTTTCTGTGGCATTGCTTATAGCATGATACCAACTGCTGGTGTACGCAGTGGCTAGGAATCAGATGCTGGGCCCCAAAAAYAAAAGTCAGCAGAAAGGACAGCTTTCTTCTGAGATATGGTCAAAAAGGAGGTGACCCCTCAAGAGGGCTTCAGCATCATTTCTAGCTCCAGCAACTCCTCCTGTGCCTGGCAAAAGGTTTGAAGAGGCTGGAGACTGACTCTGTCCCTTTTCTTTCTTTGTTTGAATATAAGTCTGTATCTGCTCCTCCCATCAGAGTATTTTCCATTTTGATGCAGGCTTAGGGGGCTCCCTCACCCTGTGTTTTCAGATCATCACTCACTTTTGCTCATTGACTTAGCTAATGTCAAGAAACATTTTGATGTTGCTCTTCAACCTATCTTTCAAAGCAACAGTAGCTTTTTACTTGAATCTTGTTCAATTACTATCATCTTTACCTATTTACTCATCAACATTTGTTGTCTATGGAGCTCTTCTCAAAGTGGGTCTTGTGCATCCCTGTTATTTGTTGTTCCCTGCATTACTATGACTCACCGATAATCAGAAAGAAATTGTTTCCAAAAGAAATAAGCTTACTGGAATGCTGGAAAGGCATTTGTTTTCTAGTTGACAGAAATACATATTCCGTTAGTAGTATGATTTATAACCATTAAATTACTCAATATCCACTAACAAAAACAGCATCTTAATAAATGCCAGCCAAAATAAGTGTCTTCTGTTCTCCACAGTAACATCACCAGATTAGATCACTCTAAGGAATCTAATCTAAGGAAAGCTGTCCTTCTGTCATTATTCTGCATAAGCAGGCATTTTTTGACTTGTCCTAAAGGCCAGCCCAAAAGAGCCTGGACAGACCAACAGAGGACCTGGGAATGCCCTTTCTCAGTGCCCCAGCTCTGAAATGCAGAGGTGCAAATTCTGCTTGTTAACAGAGACCTCAGGAGCTGTGTAAGGAAACAGGCAGTGCTGATTTCCATCTATGACTCTGAATGTCAAAGTCAGCACCTGGAAGTGTGCCCAGAGACTAGTCAAGTAAAAGAGTAGGTTTAATCCCTCAGAAGAGTAGCCTGTTTGGAAAGGTTTATGAAACCTCTCCTGAAGCATCTAAAA
This sequence comes from Rhea americana, assembly GCF_003343005.1. NCBI lineage: Eukaryota > Metazoa > Chordata > Aves > Rheiformes > Rheidae > Rhea > Rhea americana. The sequence continues at coordinate 885,318 of NW_028186377.1, read as the reverse complement.
CATTCTCAGGATTTGTCCCAAGTACAGTGAAGTACAAAAATCTACACTATGCAAGAAACTAGTGCTCCTTCTTCACTTTTGTTTTCTGATGAGTGGAGGATGGTTATCTCAAATTCAAGAAATACATTATTCATGGGACTTTTTCACATTTTGGTCACTAAATTTGAGGCTTCTAGGATTGTTCTTGCCCTGAGCACAGCTCTCTTTGAGTATGAGATTTTGTTTTGCTCTTGGGTGCTTGCAGTTTCATGCTTGGGTGCTTGCAAGACCGTAGGGAACTAAGGCAGAGTGCCAGTGAGTAGAGCAATTGAAAAACCCTTCATATTATGATGCGTGTGTGCATTAGCCTAACAGCAACAATACCCTATTCTCTCCTGTCTTTTCATGCTTTCCATTGATAAAGATGTGGTAAAAATATTCTTTAGCATTCTGAAACAGAAAGARAACATTTCAGATATAATTGGCTATATGATTTGGAGTACTGATTTCTTTGGCTCACTTAGCCATTCTCTGCCAAGAGATGCCATTGCTATTTACATTATTGTTTAGTTTGGCTCTGTGCTGAAAAATAATATGAAGAGTGACTACTCTGATGGTTGTGGGATCTGCTTATTGCTGTTCATATTATATCTGGATGAGTAGCTGCTGCATATGCCCTCATTTGCTCCCATAATCTGTGCATCATTTTCCAAGGATCAGTTCTGGGCAAAGTTATGGTATACTTTCAAATCCACTGGAAGACTGGCCAGAAAACAAAATTCTGTTTTAAAAGAAAGTGTGGATGGGGGGTTGACATGTGTTTCTAATGCAAAAAGAAATCAAGATCTTCCAAAATGTGTGTGAAGAAAATCAAGAAAATGGCTTGACTGTGTTAACCTTTTTTCTTCAGATCTGTGCTAGGACTGGAGACTGGATGTTGGATGTTTGCGGTATTGGCTGTAGCCATTTGGATGTTTCAGTTGTGCTTGTCTTTTACCTGTCAGAGTTTTCACCAAAGTTTTAGCTGTGCCCAGTAAGTGGCCAGAAAGCCTTGCTTTGATAAATCAGTATCTTCTGATGAAAAAGTTTAAGTAGGAAGCTTCCAACATATTCTGATTCAGTCAGCTTACTGACAGGTCACTTTGTCAGTAAGCTAATGATTTATGGAGGATAGGAAAATCACCCATCCAATCTATGTGTAGACGAATTTCTCCATGACAGGTTTGTCCATGTCCATGTACAAGTTGGGGTTGGCTAAGACTGTGGTAGCCATTTTCTCCACAAACATGGCATGCATGACCTGATTGACTATATGTTTGCATGCAACAAAACATGGAAGTAGAGAACAGCAAGATGAATACCTTCCCATCCTTTACTGTGTGATGCTTTGCAGATAGAATATGGGATGGGGCAGTCCTCCTTCCCATACTGTTTCCACCTTTGCTTGGAGGGGAAAGGACAGCAAAAAAGAGAACTCATAGCAGTCACTGTCCAAAAGAGCTGATTCTCGGGTCTAGCTCAGCACAGGAGGAGAAGGCTATAGGCCATTGGTGCTCTCGTATCTTCTGAGACTACAGCAAAAAAGCATTTCTCCAAGACATGCTGACTCCACAGAAGCAATCCTTCRTATAGAAGGAAGTCTTGTTCACCCCTTGCAACCTTCACAGCTCCAAATTCCAGTCTCAGCCTCTCTTACCATTTTACTGAATGAAATTTGGTACAAATGCACAGGAAGGTCAGTTACAAAGCATAAAATTTGTGTAGAGTCTAACTAAAAAAAAGTGAGGGTAGATATATGGCACAATGACATTTKTTGTTGGAAAAGAAGAGCTGAAGGACAATAAAATCTAGACCTAGCTATACACAGAGCCAACTGAAAAAAAAAATGGAGACCAAAGAAAATTCAAGAAAAAAAAACTTTTTCTATTTTTGTATTCTGTATCTGGGAAAAACACTCCTATTTTGAAATTGATTTATAGCCATCTGAATAGAGTTAAAATTAATGTGAAACACATTTATCCCAAAGACAGACAAATTATTTTTGGTGTGTGAGCTAAAATTGTATCTCAGACTCTCAGCTCTGATTACAGTTTGCCACTATAAAAGAAAAGAAAATCTCTTGATTGATAAATGAACAAATTTCATATCAAGATAATGAGAAAATTCAAGTGTAGAGAAAGCCACGATGCTTCCCTGGGTTTCTGGGTCATAACAACCTTTGACTACTAGGGCTTTGGAAGCACAGTCCACCTCATTAACAGTGACTCATGAGTGCTTTGAATCATTTTTTAAAAGCATTCATTTCCTCTTTCAATCATGAATGTTGTTCAAYGATATGCACACATCAAATAACCAGAGGAAATAGTTCCACTCATAACTGTCTACATGCTACATACCTGTCTGCTATGTAGCCAACGGTCATGGAGCCAATAAAAAAAAATTCAGCATTCACATACAGCTGAAAGAGATCCAGCTTCTAGGAGTCAACCTGCACASCAGGTTAAATTGCAAGGGCAACTACAGCTAGAAGAACAGGAACACTCAGCACAAACCACAGYGTTTCAAGGGATTGAATGAAACCAGTGAAAAAGCAATTAGATARCAGATTCTGGAAAGGAAAATGTCTTATCCCTTAAAACCAACATCTGTAGTACATGTTACCCAGATATTCTCAAACCTTACTGAAAAGTTACACCCTGGAATACGATCACACAATGACACACTAAGAAGAGTGAGAAAGAGAGAAAATATTTGAATGAACAAACAAAAAAGCTCAGAAAAATCTCAACCTTCTCCTCCCTCATCTATTGGAAATTTGGAGAATGTTTAGGAYATCCTTTCACTGCTAGCACCAAGGCCCATTTCTAACCGCTTATTATTGATCCATATAAAAGCGAGCAGCACAGTGTGAGGTGGTGTGGCTGTGAACCTGGCCAGTGGTGGCCTGTGTACACGGTGACTGTGAGCAGAGCGGGTCTCCATCCAGGCAGCTTGGACAYGCACAGCCATGGCTTTGTCCTGGCAACCACCCTCTGCTTATGGCCACGGACCTGCCAGTGACACCTCTTTCGGTGCTCGGGTGTTGGCTGATGTATGTGGTGGCAGTGGCTGGTGGCAGCCAGGCAGTTTGTCAGATACAGCTTTTGCCTGCAGCTGAAGAGGGGTCATCAGTAAAGGTCTGAGCTCCTGGCTAAAGCCTTTATTTGGTGCCCGTGTATGGCAGAGGCAGGGGCCATGTTATAGCCARGGTCCAGTATCTGTGTACTTGTATTCGTTGCTTTATAGAGCATTAAAGTATGCTTCTGTGATCCCTACCAAAGGGGAGCCTGGAAATGACTGTCCTCTTCCTCCTCGGCACTGGCAAAAGGCCCAGGATATGATTGACTTCTCTCTGCAGTGAACAGACAATCTGTAACTTCCTTCTGATTTACAATTAACACTTTTCCAACCTGGACTAAACAAGGAGAGAATGATAAACCGATGTTAACTTYTCTAAAGATTACTCTTCCATCTTAGAAATGGGAAAGATGCTTCATTCCTGCTTTGAAGAGTAGGCCTGAAGAGGGATTTGGTACCTGCTGGGAGGCACTCCAATATCGCAGTTTTTTGGACAGACACATGCTTTTAAAAGAGGGTTCCCACATGTAAGGACACGTAGAAAAATCAAAATTCACAGTTGATATAGCCTGCAAAAGCAATCTGTGTCCTTATGTGAGCTGAAGGTAACTAAAACCCTGTGTTTGAAAAGAGATGGTGTATCAATGAGTGCACTACATTATTCTTTTAAAAAGTTATTATGAAAATATTCATTCAGATGCAACTAGAATTTGGTCTTTGATTTAGTTCATCTTCTTTTTCTCACTCAGGGAAGCTTATTGCTGCTTCCACAAACAGCTCTGATCGGTTTGCCTGGTTCAGCTGAAGTGGAGGCTGACTGGAAATGTACTTCTCTGCCCCAACCCATCTGTCCCAAGAGCAAGTGAGGTGCAGTTGCTTTGTAATGSTCACAGTAATGAAGCATGGGAATAGCCTGCGTGAGGAAGCTGTGGAGTATCCGTTATCACACTTCTTTGAAAGGGTTGCACAAACAACTTCTAGACATATATAGGTATTTAGGTATAGCTGATATAGATTTGGAATTGGGGGAGAAGTAGAAGAGATCCCTCTTGAAGGATCCTACACTTCAGGTTTCACAATGGCTTTCAGACTTAGTACCAGTTTGTACAATTTTTCACTTTCCAAACTGCTCAAGATTAATTGCTTCCTTGGAAGAAAAGACCATTCCCATTGCTAATTCATTATCTAATAATATAGCCCCCTCCTCTGCCTCTGCCTTTGGTCTGTTATAAGTGAATACATACTTGAATTACTATCCTTTTGGATTGTCCATTTGGATTATTATTCAAATGTGCAATTCCCCAATTTGGCCTAGGGGATGTTAGCCTCATTTTGATGATTGATATATTGAATGAAGAGAATAGCTGTTGTCTGACTGATGACAAATTTGCAGTATGATCCTGTCAGGAGGAACAATCATTTTCCTGTTCTTATCCATATAAATCTTTGTTGTAAGTCATTAGTTAGTCTTGAGGTTGACTATATTAGAAGTAAGGCTCGGGTTACACACTGAAGGCAAACCTTTAATAATCAAGCAGCTTCCAGCTTCAAGGTGAGCAGGCAATAGTGATTTTGCTGGAGCAAACTGTGTCTTGCCTCAGCCACAGCGGAAGTCCCTGGAGATCCACAGACCCCACCATGCTGGAAGGGGCTGAGAGGGATAGTGCTCCAGTTGCCAAAGAAGCTGGCTAAGATGTCAGTGTAGCTGAGTACCATTGCGTTCCAGGCCATGTCACATCTCCTGCAGCAACTAGAGAAATGTTTATTTCCTAAATGACATTTATAAATAGWCTTTGATGCTCCTATGGGATAGTTAGGCCTTCAGTTTTTATTTTGTTTTGTATATGATCCATTTGAAGTACCAGAGATTGGGTCTTAGATTACTGCCATTTCAGTTGGTCAGTGCATCTTGTGGATTAGGCAAAAATTCCTTTGTCCAGGGTTTTCCAGTTAACAGGGACTGTAAATATTAGGAAAGTAATGTTGTCCTCTCTCCTGTACATGTATGACTGAAGATCTTTATTTTCAAAATTGCACTGAATATACATGACACTTTATATGCTGCTTTGATAGCAACACAAAGAAGACACAACAGGACAGGATTTTTTGGGGGGGTATTTAGTAGCTAAAGAATAATGTTGTGCCCCAAATAGGAAGAAGGATGCAGGCAAGTCATGGTAGTACGAGCTGGCTCTTCTGAGTCAGAGATGCCCAGACCAAACTGCTGTGGTTCACATGTGACCCCTCACTCGTAGAGCTGGGAGATTGCTGTGGGGTCTGTGCCAACCCTGGGACTGGATGCAGGGCCTCATACTGCCTCTTCATGCTCTATGCTCCTGCCCTGCACCCTGGGGAGACTGTAGATGGGGTCTATCACTGAACTACACCTTTGCCTCAGGATTATTTCACAATTATTTCATATCTGTTCATTAGACAATGCTAAAGTGTAAATGCATGTGTAAAAAATGAAGAAATATTCAGTCTCTTTTACGTAGTAAAATGACTTGTATGTGTTCCCATATTATGGCTGCACAAAATCCTTTCATGTTGTTCTCTATTTGCCTCCCCACTTATACCTCTCCTGCAAAAAATTAGCTTGGGTCAACTAATATAAGTAATGATGGAAGATATTCAGTATAGTGTACTAAGCATCAAAAATGTGAATTTGAACAAAAATGGGGGCAAAGAATTCGGCTTTTAAAGAATGTTTCTGTCTGCAAATCTTCTGAAGACAGGTCTTCTTATCCCATTTTCTTAGCCAAATTGAAACAACTTTGTAGCTTTGTAGCTTGGTAACTAGACTCCCTCAGCATGCTGGTGTCACTGAGTCAATTTGTCCCTCAGGAGCACTCAATGACCTTTGAGTTTTAGGAAGCATGAAACTAAATGATGAACTTTGGAGAAAAACAGAGATGATAGGTAATGTGATATTTTAAAGTGCTATTAAGAACACATCCTACTGTATTACCATGACTGCCATACTTAGGAACTGTCATGGATCAGAAATGAGACTGCTATTTTGGCTATTTTGCAATAAACTTCTTTTACAACAAGGAAAACACAAGACCTTTATGCATTTAAAACTAAACTGCCTACCTATCTCTCTTCAAGTCTGTTTTATGTTAGAAGCAGAATATGAGTGACTCTCAGGGTTAAAGTGAAAAGACCTCACCGCATTAGCAGCCTTTAAACCTTTATACTCAGCCCTTTGATCTGGATCTGCTTTCTGGTGCAGGACATGGCTCAGACTGGCAGCCTCCGGCAAAGGGTCACTGTACTTCTGACAGAAGAACCATATTGTGCTATGGTGGCAAGCTAATGAACAAAAGTGTCAGCCGTGACATATCTACCGTCCATAATCAGTAATCTCTTCAGTTTATAGTAGTAAAGGATTACCTGACGTACTTTAAAACATGTAAGCRTTCCAAAAGCTGTTAGGTGCTCCTGTACTCTGAACCCTCCTCAGCTTAAATGTGTGCTTGCAAGGCTGGGCGAACTGTGCATGAAGTGAGGCCTAAAATGCTGCTCTAAAAAACTGCAGATAAAGATAGATCCAGAAATGGATTACATCTAGAAATGGATTTACATCCAGAAATGAATTACAGATCTAATCTATTAGTAAGAATAATATGTAATAACAATTATAATATATAATTCTTGCTGTCAAACAATAGTCCTGATATCCAAAGATCTGAAGACATCTTCTAGTGAGATTGCTCTTAAAGACAGAGAATTGAAACAGAGAGATCTAAGACTAACTCTTCAGAAATACTAGTTTTCAGGTCTTTGAGGTTTTACACTAAAGTGATTTACTTGAGATGCCTTGGATGGAAATTTCCACAGAGATCTCCTAAGGTGTTCTCTGACCAGCTCTCTTGCATGAATAACTGTTACTGCACTTAATTCCTTCTAGTGAGTCATTCTTTCATCYATGTCATTCAGTAATGATTTTGGTTAGGTGCTTTTGTGTATGTATAGACCTGTGAGTACAACAACAGCATGGATGTTAACAGAGAGCTTTGAGCGTGACACTGCCTTACAGAACCACATGCTACCTGAAGAGGAATGTACTATGTTCATAGAAATGCAATCAGAAAACACTGGAAACCTCAAAACACACAGTGAGTTATGCTCCTGCTGGAATTCACTGCCTATGCATTTAGGGTGCAGGCACAAGAAACAGGATGAGCCAGTCTGACTTCTTAGTATGAAGGTCCCATTCCCCATTCCCTTTGCTGAGGCCATTTTTGGCATTCGTTTGTCCCACACTCTGTGTATTGAGCCAATTCACTAAGCAGGCAGAAGCTGAATCTAGCAAATAACTGGATAGTTTTATCCTGCAGTAATAGGTTGTACAGGCTCAGTACAGGACYGCAGGAAAAGCAGAACCAGCAAAAGGGAAGGGACAGGACCACAGGTTGGAAGCTGCAGGAAGATGGAAGCTGGTAAGGAGAAAGAAGCAGCAGGATATCTTTCCTGTGCTGATGAGGAGCCTGACTATCTTGTGCAACTGCACCTTTGGCTGGGATTTGTCTTGGCTAACTTCAGCCAGATAATAGCTGAGCATCTAGTTAAAGTTATTTGTCCAGGCCTGCTCAGCAGTCAATACAGAAGAAGAGGTGTCTCCAGATATATGCAGATATATAGCAGGATTCTATAACGATGGTTAAAAGCAGATATATGCATGTTGTGGGGGTAGCGGGGTAGAATATTAACTCTAGGTTCATTGCAAACAAGTTTATTGAAGATGGCGGTATAGTGTAGTCATAGTAAACGAATATTAATGCACAATTGTTATTGTCCAAGTCTTGGTTTCTCACTTCTCCAGTGAAAGGTTCTCTTAATTCCTGGAGAGTAACCTTGAGAAGCGCCCCAACTCAAGGGGAGATTCACCACCATGCAGCCCAGTGCTATGCAGGAGAGCTGTATGGGCTCCAGACAGCAGCACTATTTATGGGCACGGAGTTTGACTCATGGTCATGCAATAATTGGTCCTACAATACTAATACAATAATAATATAATATACCATTTTTGCTCATGTGTGCTGGGGAAACTTTTTTGTTGACTTCATGCCATGTTGGGGAAAATATACCTCTTTTTGCTCATCTCATGCCCATTTCTGGCCTCACCAGTTGAAAMCAGTATAGCCTATTTCCTCCTGGTCAGCACTGGGCACTGTCAGTTGTTTGTAGTCAGCTGGGCCCTGAGATAAGGGCTGAGAGGTAGTTACACTCTGCCACAGTGCGCCCAGACCTGTTGCTAATAGTTGGAACACCAAATAGTGCATGTTTAATATGGATTAGGTGTTGTCACATGAGGACATTTCTGACAAATTAACTAGGGTATAAAGCATTGAGCTCATGGTGGGGCTGTGTTATGCCAGTTGTGGATGGGCAAGAACACATGAGCTGGCATGAATTCTGCCGAAAGAAAAGTGTCTGACAAAAAGTGCTCAAGCAAATTTGAACCACCAAAATGAGTCTGCAGTGCATCTGTACTTTGTGTCATGGGATCAGAGCTTTCTAGGTCCAGCACTGAAAGCTGCATAGCTCAGAGCTAAGAGCTGACTACAGAGGGAGCCTACACACCTTGCTTTTAGCCTGCTTAAAGTTAGTTGAAAGAACATGTTTGAACCTGGTGTTTATCTACACCGCAAGAACATACTTTATAGCAGGGAAACAGCATTTATCTTATGGTTGGCTTACACACTGCTAACACATTTTTCTTAGACGATAATCACACTATGTTTGGCAAGAACCCTCTAGTTTGGGGTTATTTGCTTCTAGATCCAGAAGTTGCAGCTTGAGTTCATTTTCTCATTAAACATTAATTATCACTCAGTGTTGTGCAACCTAGGAGTAACTCCCTCGATGCTCAGTACACCGTCCTTGTGCTCTGGCTTTTGCCTTGGCGTAGATCATGATGTGTTCCTAGAGTTTGCTCTCTGAGCATGTCCTTTCCGCAGTCGCTGGGCAGCATGGCTTTTGTGAGGTGCAAGAGCCCCTTGTGCCTCCGGCTCAGTGTTCTCCTGCTGCTGTGCCTGGCATGAGGGGGCCATTTGGGCTGGGTGACAGGTGAGGGGAATGATCCTGCTGCTGGGAGGAAAGTGAGGAGGCCCTGGGGGGCTGCTGTGKGGAGTGAGGAGCTCCAGCGTGCTGTTGTGGCCACTTGGCTCGCTGCTAAACCATGCCACGGTCYTGCTCCTTTTCTCTGTCTCACCAAGGAGACATCAAGGTCACCCAGCAGTGCACCTGGGGTTTGCACAGCTGCTCTTATCAGGGAGGGCGGTGACAGCAAATTACCAAGGGGAGCAAAGGTGTTCAGGCAATGTTGCACAGCCTGGAGGGTGTGCTCGGCACTTCAGGGAAACCACGTGGGTTATGTTAACATCTGTCAGAGCTTTTTCTCCAGCCCAGGTTTGCCGCCCGTCCACTCAGCTCACAAAACTCTTTGTAGAGATGTTTGGAGTGGGTGAATATGTCCAGCCTCTGAGCTGAGGCCAGACCTAGACACATAGGGCCTTTCCTGCCACYGGGGTGGGTCATGCACAATTATTCTTGTATTTCAGCCTAGGCAGCAGTTTCATCCAGTAGTGTGACTAGAGAGCACACAGGTTACAGTGCTTCAGTTTGCTTGTGAACAGTCATTTATGAACAAGCCCCATCCCCAAAGGACTTGCAGTCTAAGTTGTAGGTATGATGTTTCTTTTGTGTAGGTGAACTACTAATACCTGCTCTAAGTGCAGTAGGATCTGACATGAGACAAGCAGCTCAAACAGTACAAGTACAGTACAAAACTAGATCCTGCATGAGGGACTTGATAAACAAGGGAGGATGGAGTGAGCCTGGAGATGGAGGCTATAGTATAATACATTTTTACTAGTGGAGAAAGTAACTTGCACAAGCTGTGCAATCAAGAACAGCCTACTGAGTAACAGCACCCTTAGTTACACAACAAGGAATGAGATTGCAAGCATTTAATTATGCTGCAAGATCTTGGGGAATGAATGCTTAATTAATTCCTTGACAGTACATATTAATCATGTATTTATGTGCTCTGCTGGATAGCTCAGTTGGGAGAGCATCAGACTTTTAATCTGAGGGTCCAGTGTTCAAGCTCCTGTTCAGACAACAGTCTTGCTGTTTACTCAGTGTCTTCCCTGTTGCTCAACAAGTGGCACCGCAAACCTTGGCAATAGCAGGTGGATCCTTAGAGCCATAAACAGGCTTTCTGGGGTAGAGGGATAGTATAGTGGTTATCACATCTGCTTTACATGCTGAAAGTCCTGGATTCAAGCCCCAGTAGAACCAGCACCAGGAAATCTTTGGGAGGCTGGACTAGATGATCTCCAGAGCTCCCTTCCAACCTTACTGTTTCTGTGATATCTGCTCAGCCAGGGTATCAGGGCTGTATGGCAGGATGTCAGGTGAGGGGTGCCCCCAGGCACTTCACCTCTAACTCAAGACAGGAGTAGAATGGGCAGTGTGGGGGGTGAGCCTGTGCTGCCTGTGGATGTTCAGCTGGGGATGTCCTCTTCCCATGGTAGCAGTGCTCCACTCCCTCGGCTGTCATGGCAGGCTGGGAGGAGGGGAAGGTGACAAAGGAGCAGCACATCCCAGTAGAAGCTCTTCCCTCATCCCTATTCCCAGTGGAAAGGGGCTGAAATCCCTGCTTTCTGGAGCTCTTCCCTATCCCCAATCTTTCTCTTCCTCCACCTCTTCTCAATGGGGACAGCATCTATCCCACAGAGTCCTACTGAGAGGATGAGAAAGGACTATTTCTCTGAGTGGGAAATTTGCATGGAGGGGAAGGTGGGTCTGTGGCTCACCAGGCAAGACCTCACTGGAGCAAAATGACCTGATGCTGGGAAGATGACAAGGAATAGGAGGGCCTTCTGTTGTCCTTAAAGACTCACTGATGCTTCTCAGAAATCCCCAGACTGACCTCTCTGCCCTGTCTCAATCTCCGGAGAGACCCCATCTGCACTTCTTGTCCTTCAGCGTGATACTGCTGAAATCCTATCAGATCCCTGAGGCAGCAAAATACACTGTTACCTAGGGTGTCAGATTGTCTCAAGCCGGTCTTAATCAGATAAAATATGATGTAACTTTTTGAGACCTGATTTTCTTGCATTTATGTCAATCCTGCTCCTTGGGTATCACAAAGCTGTTGTTAATATTGTTGGTATGAATGTAGGCTAATGAGAAAAAGCAGATTACTGAATTCCCCACTTATATCATACCAGAAGACTTCAACCTAAATGTCACTACGTGGATTATTCTTACATTTTCTGTAAGGTCTTCAGTTAAAGCAGCATTTTAGCACATGAAGAGAACACATGTCCATCTAATCTGATGTTGTTATAAAYTGTAAATTGCTTTTCATGTGGCAGAATGCAATTAGCCTAGAATCAGATGCAAAGCACTTACTTCAAAAAGAACAGTGAAGCAATTAAAACTGGCCTAGAAAAATGGCAGTTGAAGACCAATCAGTGTAACAGATTTAGTGAAAGATATTTTGTCTCTGAGTTTGAGTATAACTTTTTTGGATGCAACAGGAATTCAAATATATTCTCCTAGCTTAAATCTTTGGGGAATTAAGTATCACAGCTCTCAGTGTTCATTTACAAACACAATTGTTACTAGCACAAATATTATTCTCTTTGTCCTGAAAGATTTTTCTGCATAGAATGGGATGAATCTAGTGCATCTGTTCAAATTGCAYGTAAATCCATCTCTCTTGTAGTTGAGAGTAAGCATGCTTGACTCGCTAAGGACTCTGAAGCCTTCCTGTGCTCAGGTCTGCCACCTCTGATACTGTACGGGTGCAAAAAGATGCTAAAGGATCCAACACTACCTGCTGTGGTAGATGCTCTTAAATCTTCTCTTCCAGAGAAACTGAGAGCCCCCCTGATCTTGAATTTCATTTCCATGTCTTAGCCTGTGTTGTAAATTTGGGGGTTTTGATATCTTGCAATTTGGTTTCATGGACATTTGGCATCTGCTTGTGCTTTTGGTGGTAATAAAACATGCTGATGACACAACTGCAAACAGAATGAGGTAATGGAGATGCAAGGGCCTGCAGGGGTAAAGAAAGCTGCCACAGAGCAGTAGTAGGAAGGGAGAAGTAACTTAAATCTGAATAGGTGATATAAGTCTTATATTTGTGGATGAGTGGATGGGCTTTGGCAGAGAATTTCCTTTTAACTTTTAAGCACAGGTAAATTAGGGCTGCGTGCTACTGATCCATGGTGAATGGAGGCAGCCCTGCCTCACTTTATCTCTTGGACTTCTGTAGCTTCCCTAGGACTAACTAGATCAAAGGGGCTGGTCAGAGACTAAGGTCCAGGTCCAAGAGCAAGGGAACTCACTAGCAGACAGTGTTGAAGCCAAACACATGTTGTGTGGAATAAGACTTAGGAAACAGGGACTTACTTAAATTTTCTCATGGAGGCTTCCCACACAGTGGGTAATTGTGTTGCCAGCAGGCTTAGGTGGTCACTGCAATAGGTGCCTTGACAATTGTCTCTGGCATAAGAAAAGAGGCAGTGGGTGGATGCTGGCAGCGGGAGAAGCAATAAGACAGTGATGGTCACCATTAGGCGTATTGTTTGGGGCATTTCAGCATGAGAAGTTGCATGACTGCTTGAGTAGGAACATATTATCACTGTTGAGCATCTGTAGGGCTGGTCACTCCTTTGAACTAGCAGCTTTTGAAGTGAAATACCCATAGGAAAACCTAGGTGTTTTATATCCAAAAAAAAAGAGTAGGCGGCGGAATGAAATCATTTGGTCTTTGCACTTCTTGCTGACGAGCCATAAATCCAGAGCAGGGGCATCGTAGGGCTGGAGCCAGGCTTGCTCACGAGTGAAGAAGAACTGGGTAACTGAAGCCAGGAGAGCTCCCCTGTGGAAGAAACTAAGGCACTGAGTCAAATATGTTAATTAAATGACTGTGGAAGCTTAGCTTCTGAGTCAAATAAAGATGAAAACAAGGACAAAGTGCAGGAACCATTCACAAAAGAAGCCACAGATTCAAGCACGGAAACAGTAATGGGTCACTCTGAGTGTGTGTGTTGAGGGGGAACAGTATGTATGTAGGGAGGATCTTGTGTTACTGAGCAGCTGATGAGCAGATAGTTGCCCCATAACCTGCCTGGCCAGTTGTCATAGTGGTGCCAGCATCAAGTCCCTTTGAACCCATTGTGGTTTCCTGAGACTGGAGCTGGAGAGCCCATGGCACAGATAACGTTACAGCACATGGAGTGTTTTATAGTAAAATATTTTGGACTGAGTGACCCCATAAAATGTATGTCTTAATTCTTCTATTGAGCAAGCCATTCACTTGGTGCAAAAGGATCTCAGTGACTTCTGAATTATTGAGCTACTCCCATGGGGATTAAATACAAGAATAAATGGCCTATGATTTTACTAGAAAATTCTGAGCCTAAATCATCATTAAATATATCTCCATAAGTGCCTGAGAGTGGAAGTGGGTGGGTAGAGCAGTAAGTTATACCAATGCAGAACATCAAAGTGACTCACTATTCATAGTCATATGTGTGATAAAACAAGTATTGCTACATGATTTGTCAGGCCAGGCTGTAGCTACTTCACACCAATGTTAATATTTAACTGCATTTCCCGCGGTTAAAACAGAAGATGCGATAATCTCTCTTTTTTTTTTTCACGTGCTTTCAGGATATGTCTCTGCTGTGATCTGCAGCAGAATTGAGCACAACTGTCCCACAGCCATTAACACCAGTGCTGGTACTCAGGTCACACAGCACACACAACTGACCTGAATCACGTGGGCTAAACACATTTCAGTTGAATTAGTGCACATGACATAAGGTATATGCCAACTTTATGTTTTTACATGATTTTAATGCAAGCCACAGGATTACAACTGATATCCAAGCCAGCAGATAGTGAGGGACTTCAGTCAGCATAAATTCAGCCAAAAAATCTCTTCAATACTTTCTGGACAAACCATAATCAGCTGAGCAAATTTATGCCAGCTCAGCATTTTGCATCATTTTTTGATCCAGTACTATGAGCCTCTGTGTCTACCGTTGTTACTAGTGGGACATAGATATTCCCATGCACTAGACACATCTGGTATCTGGGCTATGCCTCACCATAATAAAAAAACTACTTTTTGAAGGCATAGCTTCTGTTCTTTCAACCTCTTCATCTTTGTCCCAAATTTCATTTTATTTTAGTGCATTTTTATATTTTGAACCCACAAGATTTATTAGAACTATTTTTTCATGCAATTTCTTTAATTGTACCATAAGGGCTGCAATTTAGGCTTAATTTCATGAGATACATTGTTTTCTTGAACTCCACAGTTACAAGGGGAATAGTAGATAGCAAAATATCTGGGCAGGGTGATATCAACTGGGAAAAAACATCCGCTGTGATGATTTTGGACAGAGTAGATCCAGCTGGATATGTAAATCTTACCAGAGCTACTCCTGTGGGGATTAAATACAAGAATAAATGGACTTGCTTTCGTCTGAGTGGACATAGTCTACAAGGATTCACATACAGGTGCTCTGTCCAGCTAAGCAGTACTGGGGACAGACCATAAATCTGTACCCAATTTGAAACAAATCTATCTATTACAAAGCAGAGGAAAAATACATTGCAGAACCTCAAGCTCTAATCTTATCAAGGACATCATGTAACATTTTTGTGTGTTCACAGATAATTACAGGTGGCAACTGTTAAGAGAAAAACTTTTGAGTCAGATGACAGCACATAAGAACTTTATTTGAACTTCTGTCTGCACTCTGATTATCTTGTGATTTCCAGACACAGTGAACTCTTGGATTTGTTGTTTCCTACTGCAACATTACGGGAAAAATAATCTTAAAGGTTCAAAATAACTGCCTCTAGATCTGCCATACAAAACTGCTACGTAGTAAGTGAGAAGCTGAAAAATATCCAAAAAGGCTGTAAATGACTAAAAGGTGTCAGAAATGTCAAAGAAATGAGCCAAAGTTTTCTAAACTGGCACCAGGAGTGATCAGAGTCCTAAACGGTGACAGCGAGAAGCTAGCCACAGAGCCCAATTGCTTGTCCCTCTCTTCAAACATTGCCAGATAGCTGCTATGACTGAGGTGGGCAGCATGTATTACCCTGGTGTCCTGGTAACGGCCCAAGTGACATGAACTGAATGAGARCGCTTGGGAAAATCTTGTCCCTGAGGATGTCAGAGGAGCTGACAATGCTGACATACAGCATTCATAACCCGTGCCTGGGAGTGACAGCCACTGGATAAGCAATAGCTCTTGTTCACATTCCTCCACTCCTTTTTGCTGAGGAAACCCTTGTGCAGACTCAGCCCCTCAAAACTTGCTGTGGTTCAGAAGAGTGTGATGTGATGAAGATTTTGTGGTTAAAAAGATGTGACTTTGTGCCTGCTTCCTTCATGCCAGCTTGGCTAATAGGTTTGTGCTTACCCTCCTGTAGGTCATTTTGACAGTTCCTCCTTGTCCTCTTTCTGCTCCTTGATCCTGGGGTCACCATGCCCGTGTGTTATGTCTCCATTAAAGCTCAGGGCCTTGTTTTTCTAATTCTTCTGCAAACACTCCCCATAACTGAGGTTTTCTGGCCAATGACCTTTACCTCTGGCCCCATCTTGCATCAGGTCTCTGTATGAAAACCTTCACCTCCAGCACCTCTTGTATGTTTTGTCAAGATGGCAATCTCACACCAACAGCCACCCTGCGCTCATGATCCTGACACATCCACCTGACATGTGGATCACTGCTGGGCCACATCCTGGGGCTCTGATGAGCTCCATACTGCCTGTCTTCAGAGCTGAGTTTGCCTCTGCACCACCTTATATCTCTCCTAACCCACAGCTTGTCTCTATCCTGCCCCTAGAGCTGGGCAGCCTTCCTTAGCCTCACATCCTGTATCTCTGCAATTCTCCTTACATCCCCTTTTTTGTTTCCCCAGGCACATATCCTGGTATGGATAACTGTGGCAGAGATGCACTGCCACAGTTTTTTAAAGCCAAAAGATAGGTGCACATACACACACACGGAGTGTTAGTTTACTCCTTTCAGAAAAATAAGCAGCAAAAGGAGGCTGTCTCTGTCCACTTCCACCAGATAAGCATTTGCTGCATGTCTGACTTCAGCTAAAGTCATGGATTATGCTCTGAACTGCAGGTCCAGACAGTAAGATGCCTCTCCTGGATACTTTCTGGGATAGCTGGCTGCCCTACTACACCTCTGGTGTCTTTTTTTTCCTGCTTAAGACATCAGCTTCTTCAAAGATACCACCTGCAGCAATAATGACTGGAGAGACTCTGTGGATGCTTCTGACTTCAGTGAAGAAGGGTTTTTGCTCCTGTGGAGTTAGGGACCAGAATCACAACACTGCGTGTCAGTGCTGCCTGCAGAGCTGAAGAATGTACAATCCACTGCCTCTTCTCCTGCCCTTCCTAACCCCTCAGGGACCCATCCTTCTCTCTAGCCCTTCAACCATTGTCTAACCCATGCCTCCCTTTGCTAGGAGCCTTCAGAGGTAACCTGCTGTCTCTGAAAATCTCACTCAGCTCTTCTTCCACCCCATCCCTCTCTCTTTATTTCCTTCTAGGAACAGGTCCTGAGCAATATAAAAAGCAGCTGGCCAGCCCAGACAAAGTGGGAAGAAGCTAGAGATAACAGCCCTTAAATTGCCTCCAGGGAACAGCCTATCCAGCTAACAGGGACCACTGGCATATGCTTGCTGAAGTAATGTCATGTTCCTGTGGCTGTAGTCAGATAGCTAGCATGTCCCAAATGTCCAAAGGATGGCTTATATACGGCTGCAAAGTGTGGGAGGAGGACGAAGCTGCAGTGACACAGAGAAAAGCCCCCAGGTTGCCAGCACAAGCAGTAGCCTCCACCTGGCATGTAGGGAGCACTCTGGTCTCCTGCAGCTGCAGGATAGCTGGCACAGTAGTGCCTCAGCTTGGGTTCCCTCAAAACCCACCACAGGAGCTGGAAGTGATGCCAAATGTAGTACAAGACATGACAAGTTGTCCGCAGTGGCCACCACTGCCTTCCCTGCCCCTTGCACCTGACCCGTTCCTCCTCTTCCTCCATCTCCTCAAGGCCCGGAAGGGCTGTGGGGCCACCAGAGGAGATGCATACTCCTCAGCAGTGTTCCCCCTGAGACCTGGCCCTGCACAGTGTCTCTACCAGCTAATCCCTTCCATGGCCTTTACTTCTGTACCTGCTTTGTAGCACCTTTACATTTGCCCAGTGAAACACAGTGGTTTCACTTTGTTTCAAATAGACCTTTTCTCCACAAGCTGCTCTTTGCTTTCTGCAGAGTGTTTGACAGCCAAAGCTTCCTGAATTGCCTGGCACCAGAAGAAGCTGAGGAAAGCTGGTGCACAAGAGAGAAGGTCTCAGCCACACTGCAGCAGACAAGGCAATCTAGTCATCTGGCTTGATCATGAAGGACACTTGTGGGTGGGCACAGCCTGGGGAGGGCAGGTGGCTGGGTGGTGGGGAGAGACAACCTGGGCTCAACTGGGCTGGAGCTGCAGTGTGTGGAGGCATCGCCTGTCCTGCGGGCCAGGCAGTGGAGTGAGAAAGGTGTACAGACGGCAGGTGACAAGGTGGTGGTGGGGGACTTCACAGTCATGTGAGGGCCTGCCCCAGCAGCCTGCCAAGGTTGCAGATTTCGTGAGGAACATGTGAGTGGGCTGGGAGGTGCTGCTGTCACAGAATCAGTAAAGTTGGAAGGGAGCTCTGGAGATCATCTAGTCCAACCTCCCAAAGATTTCTTATTGCTGGTTTTAACTGGGGCTTGAACCCAGGACCTTCAGCATGTCAAGCAGATGTGATAATCACTATACTATCCCTCTACCTCTACCCCAGGGGCTTCCCAGCTGGCATTAGTCCTTCATTGATACCAGGAAACATGCCAGGTCCCTTACCAAAAACTGATGGGGATATTGCTGGGCTCCAAACTGCAGCCATCAAGCACTGGGCTGGGCTGGCAGGTACCAGGGACCTGCTCCATCTCATGATTTGCTCTGCCTCATATACCATTTTCTCCTCTTTTTTTTTTTTTTTTTTTTTT
>NW_028186377.1:795077-866736 GCF_003343005.1 Rhea americana | reverse complement strand
CACTTAGCCAGACACCAACAACATAAGGCTGACAGGAGTAATTCTGTTATTTTTTGTTATGTATATGCCATCATTGTGCCTTTTTTTTTTTTTTTCCTTGTGCTCAATGACGAGCATTTTTCTCCCTGTTTTGGAGTTCAAAGTGATCAAATGATGATCAAATGTTAGCTTCTGAAGGTAAAAAATGCATCTGCAAGGCTCTCCTGTAATATGTTTCATTTTCCCTTAATGACTAAACAGCCGTGTGACTGGGGAACAGTTCGGAGGGGTGATCCCAGTTTCCTCTGCTGCAGGGCAGCGCTGGAGCGGGTGACACACTGGCTGTTGGAAATGAAGTGGGACCCTCATGGGAAACCCAGCATATCACACACGCATACATACACATGTTGTTTCACATTTCTCTAAAACCTCTTCTCTGCACCTTGGTTCAACAAGTTTTTTTTTTACATGTACTTTCCAGTATTAACTACAAGGCTCTTTGATGGTCAGTCCACTTTTTTTTGTTATAATAGATTTAATGTAAATGGCTAAATACTATCATTTCTTTTATATTATAAATGGAAAGATCACAACAGCTTTCCAGTTGAACAGGCAAACAAAAATGCCATTACTTGTGTGTATGAATAAATTTTTATCAAAGTACTTTTGTTTTTTGAAATAACTCTGCCAGCTGGACCCTGCAAAAGACACTGGCTTGAGAGAGCTCACGTTCAAAGTCTGCCTTGGTGACTGGAGAAGTAATAGTGTCACAGAAACACTTGCTTTCCCACTTCCCTGCTCCACATGTGAATGGCCATTGGGAGCAATGGGCACTTGCTTACCTACAGAGTTCACCAAGCTGTTTTCAGACGCTAAAGGCTGCTTGTGAGCTGCAGTTTGTAGACAAAGTTGACAAAACTGAGAGCTGCACAATCTAACCTCTTACAGTTGACCTTACTTTTTGTAAAATCTTAGAGATAATTTAACCAAAGAATAGATCGACCTGAGAGAACTTAAACACTGTGAAGAGAGACCTGGCGTTACTGTGGTCTTAGTGGAATTAGAGGAAATGGGCAGAATATACTTTGACTGGATTTAAAAATTGGTTCCCTGACTGCTCTAAGACGGTAACCCTTACTAGGGGAGCTACATTGCTCTCAAGAGCAATAGAATAGGCATGGTTTTCTGAAAAAAGAAAGGGAGGGAAGGTGCAAAGGACTTAAAATGTGTGTAAGTTTGGAGGAGTGTCTGGGGAAGAGAGATACACTGCTCTGTTTTTTGGCTGGTAGTGAGGGAGATGGGAGCATCTATTTCCACACACCCCAGTTTGCCTCTAGTCTGGCTCAGGAAGTATAGACTGGCCCTTCAGTTTTTTTTCCCAGGGAATGGATGGTCTCATCCTTCGGCCCTTTGAGTCTGACATCAGCAACTAGCAGGGAACCCAGACTCAGCCCTTGATCTAATGCYATTCCATATTTTTGGCTGTTACATTTGATGACATTATCAAATGTTGGTTGTCCAAATTCCTAGCTGTCAGATRCATCGGAGTTGCCTGTCAGAGGACATGGGTTACTTTTTGAGGGTATTCTGAATCACCACAGTAAACTGGGCAAAGCCCACTGAAATGTTTCACTACACTGGAAGGAGATGCTAATGGAGGCTTCTCAGGGCTTTATGGCACCTTAGCTGATTTCCTCACATTTCTCAGGGTTTTGTAGCAGCCAGAGGACTAAAGAGGATCTTTAGGTGCATAGAAGGAGAAATTAAAAAAGAAAAAAAAAAGATAAAAAGGAAAGGGAAATGACTTTGCATTGACATCCTCACCTGGTATTGCTCACACTGCTTCTAGGGTTCAGTGACCAGTTGGGCTGTCTCAAGACAGCCATGGCAATGATAGAGATATAGGAGTATAAAGTACAAATATGATCCAGGGGCTGAAAAACAAGCTTTATGTAATGGGGGTAAAGGAGTTCAGGCTACTCAATTATGAAACAAAAGGCTGAAACTTGACTCAATCACAATGAAATTATATGAGAAAGAGATCAGACAGTTGAAGGATTGCAGGCTTTCTGACAAAAGTTTAAAAGAGCAGAGCTGAAGTCAGACAAATTCAGACTTTGTTTACCAGCAGTAAGAGAAATGGCTTAGCACAGGTATGGTCAGCTGTTGTTGCTTGGAGTTTTAAGGGAAAAGGAAACATTCTTAAAAACATGCTTTAATTCCCTCCTGGGAAAAATTCTACAATTTATCTACACAAAAGGTTGGACAGGGCCTGAGTCAATGAATCTCTAAATAATCTTGGCACAGTATAAGCTAACAGGAATCACAGCTGTGACTGTGGTTGCAAGGTCCTCAACCTCCTTACCGAGGTCACAAGGCCAGCATTTCCCCCTGGACKGATAGCCTTATGGAATGGGAGAGTAACAGGAGGAGGAATTTCTCATATTGTACAGAGTATTTTTCAAGTTTAGTGATTTGTCCAGGAGGAGACTGGACTTGCCTGAAGTTGCCATCCTCAGTGGAGGGAAAATTAAAGTGGAGCAAGGTAAAATGAGAATAAAGCATCATATGGTGAGAAAACCAAGGGACAGACTTCCCTGAATATAAAAACACCAGCAGAGGATTAGCTGGGAAGATTATAGACTTTCAGAATATAAACAAATGATTTCCTTGTTAAAAGCTGACATATTTTTTTTTTAACCAGTGCCACCTTCTGTGCAAAAGTTGTTACCAGGAAAAAGGTGATGATGTATTCTAAATGCTTCAGAATAAATTGACAWTTTAACCCTAGAATCAAAAGGAAGGAGGAAAGAGAGATTCTTTTTCCCATTCTAATTGCGCTGAGGCTGTTTCTAAGATCCCCTGTCATCTAGTCAGTTGTCTTTTTGGAAAAATATTGTGAAGAGAACCTAGGCTGGTGAAGAAGACTTTAAGCCCTAGCCAAGCTGATATGAGGGCTTAGTTGGGTGATCGTCAGGGACGAGGCAGCTCTGCGGGATGTAAGAGACAGCCTTCCTCTGGGGAAAGAGGCACAAAAAGCTCTGGCACATGTGTCACCCCACTCCCCCCTGCTGTTCTGGACAGGAAAAGGTGGATTCGACCGAACTGCTCCCTACGTGGGAACATAAATAGCTCCTCGACTCCTCTGGCCCAGGCACAGTTGCGTATTACATGCACTGCTGAGGAGGAAGTTATCTGAGGGGTCAGGATGCTGCCAGCAGCAGTGCTGATGCTTATATGGAAATGATATGGTAATGCTGCTGTTTTAATTTATTAAACAAGTCCAAAGTAAATGCCTTTTGCATTTCTTCAGCTATCATTTTGCTAAAAATACCGTGTGAACTAATTCTCCAAATAACCTTTTAATAACAATCATTTTTGGACTACTCTCCCAAGTATGAGTTTCAAGGAGCTGACAGTTAGTCCATTAACTGCATGTTCACTGAAACTGCTCTGTTCCCTATCTCCTCACCTCTGTGCAGAGCAGCAAAGAGATGGAATTTGAAGTAYCAATATTCCACTATGATTGGCCTTTGTGGGGTTGCAGCATTGCTTGTCAGCTCCATTATCACTACAGGAGCCCCAGCTCTTGACCACCACGAGGCTCTGTAAGGCCGAGTCAAGGCTTGTACAGCTCCTGCCAAGACTGGCTGCGGAGGGAAGCAACATCACAGTAGAAAAAATGATGTCTTCCAGTTACTGGTGTCCYGTGTTTTCCACCAACTGCCAAACTTTGCAACGTGGTGAAAGTGCCAGGGAGCCACCCAGGTTCACCACTCTGAGCTTCCTGTCACTGTGCTCCCCCTACACTGGGTCCTTTGTCAAAATATGCATTTACCTGTAGATCCTGAAGACTGAAACCTCTGTCTAGAAATACTGCAATTATCTAGTCCATTGCCTCTACCACCTGTACTATTTTGTCTGGTTCAGCTTTCCAAGATGCAGATGTTAGACTTTCCATCCAGTCAACGCAGGATTGTTTCACAAAATAATGGATATCAATGATGCAGCATTTTCAGAAATGCTCAGCTTGAGCTGGCCTTTGCTCCAGCTCATCTACTTGCTCAGATCTCAGCATCTTAGASCAATGAACACAATTGCTTTTCTGCCTTGATTTTCTAATGTTYGCTAAATCATTTGTGGTTTGTGTCTCCACACTGTGTATTTATGTCTTTGCATATATATATACATATTTAATGMTCTCAGGCACATTTTCCAGGAGGTAGAAAATATAACAAATCCTGTGTAATAAATTCACTGATATTCAAAAGCAGAGTGGCATTAAAACAACTGAAAGMATTGAGCTTTTTGAGAAATACTCGGTGGTAGGTCCAACCTGCCCATTTGGAGTGGTGTATTAGTTTCTAGATCATGAACAGCTAGAATCAGCCTATGGCCTGATGGAAATTGCCTCCTCCSTCTTCCTACTATTAAAGCATGCTAATCAAGCAAGGGATGAAAGTTGAGCTGTAAAGAATTCCTTTAGATTGGTATTCTGCAGTTAGGACAAAGGACACAATGTTATAGCAGAGAGAAACTACAAAAACAGAGTCAACTAWAAATAGATTGTTACCACTAAGAGCTTCCAAAAAAAACTACATGGAGATTAGAGAAAGGCATTGAAGAATAACTAGTTCCCATCCATCCTTCCAGGATAATTTGAACTTTTGCTGATGCATTTAGAGTGACCTGGATCTCTGCTGCTGCTCTGAAGTTACCCTGCTCTAACAGTCTTATGTATTTTCTGCAGAGATGTATCTTTGTTCTTTTCCAGTAGAGGTAATTTTTTTTAATTATTATTATCTTGGAAAGCCAAAAACAGAAAATTTGCTGAAATTAAGTAAATTTTCAGATAAATATGACATGTATGTTAATTCTCTCATGTGGAATTAGATCAGCTAGATAATCAGACTCATGGGCTTTTTCGAACCTGAATTGCTTTCTGTATGCTTCTTCTACCTGAAGTTGTCAACAGGATTGGCAATGATGATCCAGGAGATTCACTCTATTACCTTKTTGTGATATGTATGAAAGCCCTAATTTTTTGTTACACTGATCAGCTTAGTGTTCTTCAAATGTCTTAGAGATCTCAGAAATAGAAATTATGTAATAGAAAGTCCATAGAGAAGGCTTGTTAGGAATATTACATAAAACACAAAAACAGAGAAATGGTATGGCATTATATAAAAAGACATAAGTTTAGAAACTCTGCAAGGCTTTTTTTTTTAAAATGCATATTCCATTTCAGAAATAGCTGAGGACTCGAACAGCTAGTGAGTGGCACTCCCAGAACTCTTCAGTACACTTCAATCTTCCTTGATATTGTTTAAATGGTTCACATTTATTCTCACAAAATTGGGCTGGAAACTTTCACATATAGGCTTTTTGTAATATTTTGAAATGTTTGCTTCCAACTTGATGGAAACTGAGTTATAAGGGAGGGATATGCAAGAGTGAAAAATCACAAACAAAAATTATTTGCATTTCACCTACCTTTCCAGGCAGGACTTGGGGCAGGTGCATGTGAGGGAAAGCAAACTTGTGATTCACAGCTATCTGATAACATACTGAAACATTTTTGTTTAATTAGATCTCTACAACCATCTTTGGAAATATTCCTGTTCATTTCATTATGTAAAATAACCTTTGGTGAACTTGAACTGTCTTATCTCATGAACAAAAATGCTCAGTTTCTCTAAGTCCTTAACAASGGTCCTGATAAATGAAATCTGGGATTATGGTGTATTTATCTGAACAGGAAGGTAGTCCTGTACAGCCTATCCACTGGTCTCCAAAGTGACCGGGTGAAGAAGAAAAGAATGAGGGAAGTCATATATTTACTCTGAAAATGTGTCTGTAGGAACACATTTTCTTCTGGCTGCCCTTCCTTCAACTGGCCATGGAGAAGCTCATGAGCCCTTTCAGTTCCACTTCCTGTCTCAGATACTGAACTGAAATTCTGACAAACAGGTGGTTCCCAGAGATGCTTGARCAGTCACAAGTTTACATTGTTTTCAATGAATGGGATAAAAATCAATAGGGAGCAGACACACACTACCCAAAGGGTCCCAAATGTGCAGTGCCTGATCTTCTCTCTAAAAGGCAAAGAACAACCACAGCTTGTGACCACCACCTTACYGCATCAGCCAAGTCTGGGTAAGAAAACACACTGCTCAAAGGGTCCTGTTTGCCTTGAGGCAGAGGACACTTCCCACTCAGAAAGAGTACATATAAGGAGACCTGCAAGCTGCACAACAGCATGCACCGCTGGAGGAGCCCTCACTACTGGCTGTGGTGGGAGCAGRCAGCACTGAAGCCATGGGTGCAGTGGGCACGTAAACCCCATGGCCCTCACACCCTGCATGCAGGGTGAGACATGAGTTCAGGGGAAAAGCTAAAGGGGTGAGAATGAGCACTGGCTGTTGGGTAGAAGATGGCTTCTCCTCTGCTGAAAGCTTTGTACCTACACAATCCTCAAATTGACTCTGCTATGCTCTAATATAGGTTCTAACATGAGCTGTCTCAGGTGTGATTTCTACTGGTCTGTTTTTTTCTGTCATTCCATGTGTGCCTCTTCATTCCTGTTCTGATTTTCTCTTCACTCTCTGCTTCTCTTCCTCATCTGGATTTTCCCTTTTCTTCTCAGGTCCACGTTTTCCTCTGCTGTTTCAGCTGCTGTCCCAGTGATGAGTACACATCCCCCTGATTGCTGTACTCTACAGTTCCTAGAACTCACRTTTATTTATATTTATTCTTGGAATCAAGATGGTAAAAATAGCCTAAAGGCCATGGAAATAACGAGGGAGGAGAGTATAATGCATTGTGCACTGCTTTCATGTGTTGCCAAAAGGTGGAAACCCTGTTGATTGGAATTGACATTTCCCATGTCTCAAAGTTAGCCAACAGCTCACTAAGTTGACCTGGAGGCCTGGGAAAAGACATTCTTCATTGAGTAGAAATGCCATCTTTTGGAAAGGAAAAGAGGAAATTTGGAGCAAAAAAGAGGGGAGAGATAAAAGAAGATGAAAGTGGGAGGTGGGAGACAGGAGGAAAAAAAAGATTAATAAAGTGAAAACAAAACTGAAAATAAAAAGCTGTCAGAGAAAAAGCTGTATCCAATTTAGTGTCCTGACTTGGAATGTTATTGTACCATGTGTTTGAGAAGGGAGTGTAAACATCTCTAATAACCAGAGGGGGAAACTTGTACCACAAAGAGGTCTCACTCAAATCTCAGATAATCCACTGTTTATATAACACCCAAAGCTGATGTTCCTATATCCTTTCCAAACTTTCCTTAAAGGGGTATATTGTAACAAGGTGTTCCCAAGAGCTATACAAACATGCAATATTTCTAGGACTGGAATCAGGATGCTGCACTTCACCATGAAAGAATAATGATTTTTGTATGGAAGAGTCAAACCTGCAAGATGCAGCTGGTATTTACAGAGTAAAAGATGAAATGAGAGAGAAAGAATGAAAAAGGGCCTGGTCATCTTCAACTTTGAACTAAGCTTTGGCATTAGGATCTGTGCAAAGTACTGTGAACTGATACTGCCTAATTTTCACAGCAGTCCCCACTCTGAGGCCACCATTCAGCAGAGGTACAGATAAGCCTCAAATGCAGGTCTGCAGGCATCCTTGTCCTTTTTTCTGGCCTGGAGGGCTAAAGAGCAGTGTGGGCTGATTCCTGGCCCTAGGATGATATGGTACTAATTGGTTTACATCTATACGGTTTAGCACTATCTTGTCTAGAGCAAATTTGTCTGAAAAATAAATATTTGGTATAATGTGAAGCAGAGTCAAGCAGTGAGATAGCAAGGCAGGATGGATGATCCCTCCCCAAGCTCCTTCCCAAGTCTTCTTTTATACAGCAGAAATGTGTCTACAGGAAAGCAAAACCTAGATCATGCTTTTCTGCATAACCTGATCACGGAAATGATGCTATAATGTAGGATGGYGCCATCAGGTATCTGGAAACTGGTTGATGTCACTGCCCCACTGCTTGTTTTGCCCYGGAGAAGAAGTCTGAGGTTTTACTGGCAAAGGTTATCCAGAGTATTACAGCAAGGYTTTAACCTTACTTTTAAAAGTAGCTATTGATCCAAATATCTCATGGTCTCACCCAGGCATGTATAAGCAGCGGTCTAGTGACAAAACAGTATATTTGCCTTCCCTTTCAGATCATACAGTTTTCATTCTGTTTCCTAAATAGCTGTGACATTTGGGCTAAACAGAGCTCCAAATGAAGATGCTTATGTTTGCAATTTAGTTGTACTTCTATATGTCTTTTCCCTCTGCTCCCCTTTCATCACTGTTTCTGCCTCTGCTCTTTCCCTGGCTTGCTGCCTTCCTACTGCTCTCCCTCCCTCCTTCTCTTCTCTTGTCTGTATCTATTTTTATTGCTTCTCTGTTCTTCATCAGTCAGCAGCTTCCCTGACTCTTTCTTCCCTTGCTTCTCTCCTAGTATCAAAGAGTGTAATTTTTTACTGTATGCAGGATTAGATGCTCAAAAGGYTGGTTTGACCTAGAGATCTGTCCCCAAAGAATACTTAAGGTCATTTTTCAAGACGTTACGAATGCAGGTTGTGCATATGAGCCCATCATCTCCGACTTCTTAGATGTATTCAGCTCTCACAGCATACAGGGTTGAAGTTCCAGGAACAATTGGGAATTGCTTGCTAGAGAATAATGCTAATGCATACTTTCATGCATCTTTCAGTGGGGTATTTCAGCTTCTCTGACAAAGAGGATTCTCAAAACACGCTGATGTGGTGGTTAATATTGATATGTCATATTTGGTCAGACAAATGAGAACACAGGTTGACATTAAGGAACTAAGGTCACTTTGACATCACCTACACTAGGCAATGGAATTGACTTTATTAAATGAATGTTTGAGCATATCATCAGCTGTTATTGCTGGGAGTCTTACCACTCCCAGTTTCTACGGCAGTGACATGAGCACTGATTTCTCTCAGACACTAAGTTTTCTGGGTTCCTGTCTGATCGAGAGTGATGCACATGCTGTACATGACAAGTGCATAATGGATGAGATGCACAAAATTTTGACAACCCCCTTCACTGCTTCCCTTCCCTCTCTAACTCAGACAAACAGCAGAATAGAAAAGTGAAGTAATTTATTTTCATTCATTTTGGAGGAAGAGACAGAAAAGCTGATCATTTCTCTTTTAAATGTTTGGAAAATGTCGTGAAATTAAAATAAACAAGGTCATATTAAACCTTTTGTCGAACAGAGGTAAATCCAGCAGCAGACTTAAAAAAAAATCCTAGATTTTGGTCTGTCACAGTTTGTGATCCTCACTCTAACTACACTATTGAAAGGAAATACTCCTTCAAATTAGATCTGTACAGAAGGTGAAGTTGCACTTTTGAGAAGCAACTAAACATTTATTCACTTTATTTCCACAGTATTCCCTTCTGTTTGCTGAAGGAGACACTTTATAGCTCTGCTTGAAACAACTTTCTGTCCCTGTTCTGCCACAGGGTGACTGCATCACTTGCTGCTGGTTTTTGCAATAGCTTCAGTACTGTTTCTTACTTAACTCTCCGCTTTATGCTGGCATCTATTGATTTATTGCAGCCACAATAGTTTCTGCCTCTGGAGCTGGCAATTGCTGCTCACCGGCCCCTAAGGAGTTAACCAGTTTTATTACATAATCTGTTTAACCTTCTGGATGAATAGGAAATGCACGCCGCCCCCCCCCCAATCTCCTGCAATGTTTGTGCACTTTAAATCACAGCCCGCCGCGGCTGTGCGCGAGCCCCACGCCGCTTGACATGCCCTGACTCCCTGTGGGTACGTCCGGGCGCGCGCATGCATGCCTGCGCGCAGCTTGCCCTATTGCGGCTCCACTTATGCTGCCGTGATTGCGTGTGTGTGCATAGGAGAAGAGAGAGAGAGAAGGCGAGACGGCCCACGCTGTTGCAGTTATAGGAAGTACCGGCAGCAGTTGCAAAGTGTGAAAGCAAACTCTTGTCACCTCTTGAATTGCTCCGAGTGGACAGACACCTCACATAATGCCATCTTTTGATGAGGTTTTAAAAGAAGCTGGGGAATTTGGAAGATTTCAAAAGAGGGTCTTTTTCCTCCTTTGCCAGACAGGCGTAACTTTTTCCTTCCTATTTGCCAGCGTGGTTTTTCTTGGGCAGGCACCACAGAATTACTGGTGCAGGATCCCTGGGGCAGCTGAACTGAGCGAAAGATGCGGCTGGACGCTCGAAGAGGAGCACAACTTTACGGTGCTGCCCCTGCGGCTGGTGAACAAGTCTTTGAGCAGGGAGTGTGTGAGGCTGGACACGGCATGGGACACCTCCACCAGCTGCGCCAGCCCCCTCGCCCGCTACGGCAACCGCAGCGCGGGCAGCCTGCTGCTTACTGCATGCCGCGATGACTGGGTGTATGAGGAGCCCTACTCATCCATCGTCAGCGAGGTAAAGAAAATCTCGATCTCTAATCAGCAGCTGGTGCGGGATTATGACAGTAAAACGGGATKGCCCCTGCCGCCCCTGCAGGACACAGGGAAGGGTCATTGCTTTGGTGACTGTTTTGTCTTACCTTACTCATTGCTTCTCATGTCCCAGCTTAAGGTCTCCAAATTGTGAGAATGGACGTGTCAGCATCAAACTTTTAGGTAAAGGTGAGCTGATCAGGAGGATGCCCCATTTGTATTGCTTCTCCCAAGCTGAACAGCCCCAGCAGAGATGGCTCTGTTGCTAGAGGAAAGTCAGGATAAAATGAAGAGTTGTGTCATTGCAACTGATGCTTCTGATGACCAGTTAGGGCCAGCAACTTTGGGGATGTAAATCAGCTGACCACTCTGAGTGTTTCTGGCTGGCACCACTTGATGATCTAGATCACTGTGTATGTGTTACATAGTCTTTGTATTTCCAGCAGTAACCATTTAAACGTGCGGGTAACAAAGAATTGATGGCTAGCTGCCCTCCTGACTTCTCAGAGGAAACCACAGAGATT
The DNA here is from genome assembly GCF_003343005.1 of Rhea americana. Classification (NCBI taxonomy): domain Eukaryota; kingdom Metazoa; phylum Chordata; class Aves; order Rheiformes; family Rheidae; genus Rhea; species Rhea americana. The sequence continues at coordinate 855,764 of NW_028186377.1, read as the reverse complement.
ATAGAGATAGTAGAGAAAAATATCCACACATTTTTGCCCAAACCTGCCACTCATCTGTCCTCAAAATGTGATAGTTAGAGAACTAACTGCAGACTGGCTGTTACTGCTAGTGGTAAGTGCTGGCAAATGTAGCAGCTTTTTATTAGGCTGCTAAAGGCCAGTTAAGRTGCTTTCCTAGGAGATCCTCTGTGTAATCTGTAATCATGTAGTGAATGTGCAGTGGTCTGACTCCAACACACAATCTGCACTCTAAAAGCATGTATTTTAAGGTCATCCTGACAACAATTGTTGTCAACGCAGTGCTGAAAAATATGAAGTACATTTAGAGAGATGAAGTAGYAAATAATCAAGACGCACTGCAAAATATGTCAAAGAAATTGTGTGTTCTGGCTCCTCCTTGCCCTATAAGCGTCCCACCGTGGGTTAGGTGTTTGAGCTGGAGCTGTGCCCTCTGAATCACAGACCAGGGCACAGCACGCAAAGCCCTGAGCAAACACTGAGCAGAAAGCAGTGCCTGTCCTGACCTTTCAATTCACCCTCTTTCCACATCCTGCCAGGACTCCTGGATCTGCTCACATGTTTCAGGGTCTTTGGAGCAGGAGCTTTGTGCCCTGAGCACTGCAACCATTCTGAGCAGCTTTTGCCAGAGTTTATGCTTGGGAAAAGGTAAATAAGAGCAACTGACTGGTCCTAGAGCAAAGCTTTTGGAACTGGCTTTTGTGTGAAATCACTGCAATGGAGGCTACTCTGAAGGCTGTGAGCGATACACTTGGAGTTGGTGTCAAACTTTGGTCCCTGAGAATGACATATCTCTACCTCCATTGGCTGTTGCAGCAGGAACTGGATGGGCTGGGAAGATGAATGCTGCTCAGGAGCTGTAGCCAGGCTCAGGAGTGAAACCACAGGAACAGGCAGAGGTGGGAAAGTTACACTGCTGCTTCTGGTGTAATCTTGTCAGAGAGTTTGGAAGATTTCAGTCATGGTGGCTTTCATCCCTGGTATATCCATGCTAGCCATTCTCCTCAGAAATTAAAAAGGAAAATAAGTAGATTCCATTTCTTTTCTTCTTCCATTTGTTATTTTCTTAGAATCATAGAATCAGTAAGGTTGGAAGGGGTCTCTGGAGATCATCCAGTCCAACCTCCCTGCTCAAGCAGGGTCACCTAGAGCATGTTAGACAGGGTTGCATCCAGGCGGGCYTTGAATATCTCCAGAGAAGGAGACTCCACAACCTCTCTGGGCAACCTGTGCCAGTGCTCCGTCACTCTCACAGGGAAGAAATTCCCCCTCACGGTCAGGCGGAACTTCCTGTGCTTCAATTTTCGCCCATTGCCTCTTGTCCTGTCACATGGGACAACTGAAAAGAGATTGTCCCTGTTCCTTTGACACCCTCCCTTCAGGTACTCATCCACATTGATCAGATCCCCCCTCAGTCTTCTCTTCCCCAGGCTGAAGAGGCCCAGCTCTCRCAGCCGTTCCTCACAGGGCAGGTGCTCCATCCCTCTGATCATCCTTGTAGCCCTAYGCTGGACTCTCTCCAGTATCTCCATGTCTTTCTTGTCCTGGGGAGCCCAGAAGTGGACACAGTACTCAAGACAAGGTCTTACYAGGGCTGAGTAGAGGGACAGGATCACCTCCCTCCACCTGCTGTCAACACTCTTCCTAATGCACCCCAGGAGACCATTGGCCTTCTTGGCCACAAGGGCACATTGCTGGCTCATGGTCAGCTTGTCATCCACCAGCACTCCCAGGTCCTTCTCTGCAGAGCTGCTCTCCAGAAGGTCAGCCCCCAGCTTGTACTGGTGCCTAGGGTTATTTTTCCCTAGGTGCAGGACTCTGTACTTGCCTTTGTTGAACCTCATGAGGTTCCTCTCTGCCCAACTCTCCAGCCTGTCCAGGTCTCTCTGAATGGCAGCACAGCTCTCAGGTGTGTCAGCCACTCCTCTCAGCTTGGTAGCATCAGCAAACTTGCTGAGGGGGCACTCCATCCCCTCATCCAGGTCATTGATGAAGAAGTTGAACAGGATGGGACCCAGGACTGAGCCCTGGGGGATGCCGCCAGCCACAGGCCTCCAACTGGACTCCATGCCACTGATGACAACCCTCTGAGCTCTGCCTTTCAGCCAGTTCTCAATYCRCCTCACTGTCCACTCATCTAACCCACACTTCCTGAGCTTCTCTAGGAGGATGTTATGAGGGACAGTGTCAAAAACCTTGCTGAAGTCAAGGTATACAACGTCCTCTCCCCTCATCTACCCTGCCAGTCATTCCATCATAGAAGGCTATCAGATTGGTTAATCAGGATTTCCCCTTGGTGAATCCATGCTGCCTACTCCTGATCACCTTCTTTTCCTCCATATGTCTGGAGATGACATCCAGAATGAGCTGTTCCATCATCCTTCCAGAGATGGAGGTGAGGCTGACCAGCCTATAGCTGCCTGGGTCCTCCTTCTTGCCCTTTTTGAAGTGTGGAGTGACACTGGCTTTCTTCCAGTCCTCAGGCACCTCTCCAGTTCTCCATGACTTTTCAAAGCCTTGCTGTGGCTGAACCCAAGTAAGCTTTTCCATAAAATTCTACTCACAGTCTGTTTATGGCAGCAGTCTGCATATCTAACAAAGTCACTGATATTCTGGCAGCATTGAGCTACAGGGTACGGTTTACAGAAAAATGAAACYAGTGTTTACATTATAGCAATAAAAGGGAGTGAAAGGTTGAATGTTTTCTGGCCAACACCTTGTCAAGCTGCACCTCGTTCCCCACGTGTCCTGAGAAAAGCCTCCAGGGCCATGGAGGGGAGGAAGGATCAAAAGATGCTTGGGGAAGCACCTGTGTTCCCAAAGGTGCATATTGCCAAAGCCAAGAAGTAATGGCCTTTGAATAGCACTGTCTTTCCCCTGTGCCAAGCCGCAGGTCCTGTCCTCAGCGCCACTGCTGTACCTAGTGGGGCTTTTTCTGGCTCAGGGCAGCTGATGCCTYACTGGCAGGGCACTGGGCTGCGACCCGACTCTGTGGCATTTGCCTTCTATCCTCCTAGCCCCCGTTTTGCACTTTGTTTGCTAGATAGATCACATCCCACTTGACATCTCCGTTTAAGAGGGAATCACATGGCATGCGCATCCTCACTCAGTTGCTTTGAGATCAGCTATTAAAAGGAGCTCAGTATGCATTAACACAATGTATACCCAGCAAAGACAATTTAAATCCTAGASTTAGTCTAGTCTTTTCTAATTCATTTGAGACTCTAACAAATCCTGATTCAATTAAAGCAGATATGTGCTTTGTTTAAACAGTTCACTAAACATGACTTTTTCTTTTCTCATACATCACCTTGTAAATACTTCGTGGTGTATGTGTGTGTGAAGAAATGTGCTTTGTTTCTTTTAACTTCTGGCACTTTGTGTCTGGCTGAATCAACAGTGGAAATGGCCAGAGAGATGAAGTAAAAAGGATGAGTTATATGATAGTCTGAAGGATACATGTTCAGGAAGGGAGAAAAAGAAAAGTCAGAGATACTGAAGGAGTTCTTGCAGGCTTATGGCAAGCACAGAACTGGTGTAGATTTCCTGTGTTTCAGGAGAGGAATCAGGCAAATGCAGGCATGTAAAGCCTTTGCTAAGCGAAGATGCCATCTCACAGAGCAGGTCCGGCAACCCAGCCACAAGCTATTGCAATCATTTCTGAGCACCCCAAAGTAGCTAAAGTATATGGCTGGAGGGACTGATTTACAAGAAGTTGTAAAATGAATGATATTGCAGTACCTGAYATCATTGCTCTGATTTCTACATGACTGACCATACCGCTTACTGTGTACTATGTCATCCTAGATAGCTATCTGCTGCAAAGAAGTTCACAATAGCATCAGCAGAAGGAAGCAGCAGAAAAAAGGGGGATGTGGTCTGGTAAAAAGCCCCTTTGGCTTTGTAAGCAGCACTTGAGATGCCTGCYGCAGCACCCACTGCTGTGGGAGCCCCTCAGTCTCAGTGCTGGGGTACAGCTGATGCTGAGAGAATATACCAGACCTTTCCTCCTTCAGGATCTGAGAAGAAGAGCAAAATCCATTAAGAAATCATGATAGGTCACAGGCCACGGAGCATTGCTGGAGATTCCCTTGTAAAAGTTTCCTTTGACATCTGGCAGGCTCTGAGCACAGACCCCCCGCTTCTGCACCTATACGTCTAACAATCTCTGTGCTCCACTGTTTTGGGTCAGGCTTATCCCTGACCAGGATCTGGCTTATTGCCAGATTGGAGGAAGATTTGTCCACAGATGCGGAGTGAGAAGTGAACAGCCAAGTGCTGCGGTGCCTTGATTAACCTTGAGCAAAATGTTGCTGGGGTGACTTAAAGCTTTCAGGATATCAGCAAAGGCCTCTGCTATGTGTAAAATTTGACAGTCACCCCACTGATGCAATGGTATCATAGGTGGTGAATTTGAGTAAAGGACGTAGGTCCAGTGCAAATAGTCTCCTCTTTAATTTAATGTGTCTTGTGTAGCTCCCTCTGAAACTAGAAGAGCTAACTACATGCGTCAGTAGTGGGACAGCAATCAACTGGCTTCTCAGATTTTGCTTGGAGAAGGAGGCTGAAGAGATAACTACTGAGCTAAGTTTGTTCCTGATTCATGCCAGCTGATGTCATCTGAAATGATGCTGGACATAGCAGGTGGCTGGCACTTCTCTAGAGGGAAGGCTGGCCGACAGTAGCACCTCTCACAGGGTGCAGAGGGCAGGAAAGGCCAAACCTTCTGCTCTGTAGATGGAGCAGGTGGAAAAGCAGGGGTGCCCGGGGCTGTGGCATGGCAGTTTCATGCTGACCTGTCAATCTAGGAAAGGAACTCAAGTCACCCTGAACTGGGAAATCTACTTCCTGCCTTCTCCTTCTGGGTGATCTTCTGCTGTCTAACAAAGAACATCTTGTCAGAACACAAATACAATTCATAACATTTGTAGGAACTGAGCTTTTTATGAATCCATTGCACTTTTTTGTTGATCAAAATCGGCCTGATCATTGTAAGAGTTAGAGAAGAGAGAGACGCATGTACCCAGAACACGTGAAAACCAATAAACCTAATTTCCTCAGCAATCTGTGCTGAAGATTGGGTCTTTGACCTTTAATACTGCTGGGCTTTGGCACTGCATACTTCAGTCCCAGTGGAGAAAATCTAGCACTCTGTGAAAGGGCGACTGATAATAGCTTGCAAAGTGATAGTCATTTTATTAAAACATTTTTGGCAATGATGACTCCTAGAGGCATGTGAATGAATTACAATCACATTGTCAGATTAAATAACACGTGGTTGAAAGGGAGAAAGAAAAGTCTACGAGTTCATCAGCTGCCACAGTACAGCTGGCATATTTTGGGCTTATTAGCAGCTTTTGTTGGCAGGAGTTTAGCAGAAGGGCCTGATTCCAATATGTCCTGACTGCAGCAAGTCTTTACGGTATAGATGATGTCATTTCAAGACTTGGCAACAATTTATTGCCAAAGTGTGAGGTCTGAGGTGGTCAAAATCATCTGAACATATTATCCTATTGCACCTGCTGCCAGTAAATCTGCTTGCTCCTCTTCTTGCCAGCTGTCTCAGAAAATAACAGCCAGTCAACACTTGCAGAAGGACCTATATGCAATGCAATAATGTTTCTCTCATAGTTTTTACAGTGATTTCGAGTAGAGAAGAATTCAACAGTCAAGCTCAGACTGGAGAAAGAGCAGTTGCTCCTTTTAGCCTCCTCCTCCAAGACAATAAGCAATGCAGCTCTCCCTCAGAATGCTGATCTATTTTGATGATTGTCATTGGCTTGGCAGTGCCCTGCCTTATTCCCACCATCATGATGGGGTAAGCAGTGGAGGGAATGGGAAAAAGCATGGACAGAAGAGCAGAACACAGCAATCACTAAGTTTCTTATGAAACACTAAACTTTCCCTGTATGAGACGAGCTGGAGTCCCTCCTTGCATGGGTTGCATCACAGGGACTATGTTTCTCTCATTGGAATCATGCTAACTGGTACTTGCTGAGGGTTTAGACTTTGATTTTTTCTTACTGTTTTTTTCAAGAGCTGCTATTTTCTCCTCTTCAGGAGATGATAACATTTCTCTACTTCCCTCTTACTTTGGCCATGGGTAGAGATAAGAAAAAAGAAGGACAGAAAAAGTTTCTTTCCCTAGAAAGTGTGATGAGTCTCTGTGTTCCAAGCAGCAGGGGAAGCATGGGTGCCAGGTAAGCCTGGGAGCTGCCACAGGACAATGATCATTACAGAAACACCACAGTGCTTTCAAAACCAATTTGCCCGGCAGCAAATAAGGGGCATGCATCAACAGGAGCAGTCTCCCCAATTTTTTTAAACAACTAACATTTCCCTAAGCCTATTGCCACTGGGAGTAAAAAGACAAACCAGCCTCTGCTTGTCTGCTCATCTGGATGCCATCTGATAGAACTATTGGTGCTGGGCTGGTAGAGCAACGTAGAACTTGTTGGCTTGTAGAACTTATTGACTAAAGAGTTTCATCCACCATTTTGAAATTTAATTGCAATAAGAAATGAAGTGCTTCCAAATTTCTACTCAGATGCTACATTTTGAAGATGTTTTAGCGATACTTAGTCATTTAAAGCAATGCATTTCTTCACAAATAGACCTGCTAAGGTATCTTGGGGCAGGTTCTGTGCGGAACTACTGTAATTCTGTACAGAGCTTTCATTTTAATGTTCATACCTCTAGTGGGTGGGAAGACATTCATCATGAAGATATTCTTCTAAGCAGGAGTTTCTGGCTGCCTGTACTACATGGCCATTGGGGTAGTCTTACACTGTATAGAAGCCATGCAGGAGAACACAGCACTGAATGTCCAGAGAAGCTGCCATGATGTGTACTGCACACTCACTTGTGCAGCAAGGCTCTCGCTGGGAACATGGCAATGTGGAGGAAGGGGATATGTCTTTAGCTGGAGCTGGCCAGCCTGGGCTTGCTCACCCAYGTGGTGATTGCAACAAGATGCCAGTTAACTAGGCTTTAACAAGCACTAGATACAGACAGGACTATAAAGTTCAATGAACAGCCTAGGGAATGGAGTTCTAAAAAACTTAAGGCTTTCCTTTCCTTTTCTTCATCCTTCCCCCCAGCATGATAAATGTTTCAGCAATTAAATTTCTACTCTGTAAAGGAACAGGGACTGAATATGAATATGGTGATGTTCTCTTTCTGCTCTGTTGTCCTGAGGGATTTTAATCAAGTCAGACCATCCAAGTGAAGCTGGAAGTGTTTACTTCACAAGGTAGCCAYGCACAGTGAAGACCCTGTCCGTGGACAGACACAGCCACAAATGCACAGGGAGGACTGGAAAGTAAACTCTGTTGACTCCAGTGTCTCCCATATGTTTCTTGAAAACATATCTCAAGTTTTCAGGCAGTGTGTGCATGCTGATGCAGCAGTGGACGTGAGGCTCCCCCTCAGCTAGAGCCCAGCTTGCCTATGGTTGTATGACGCTGAGAAATGAGATATTAATCTCACATTTCTTGTGCAGTTTATTTTCAGYTGGGGTGATCATAGCTCTTCTTCCATGGAGGTACCAACATGAAAAGTTCAGAAGGAAGGAAAAGTCCACAAAGCAAAGATGTTAGACAGCTTTGGTCTAGACAGAGAGGGGCCTTAGATTTTTTGATTCTCAATGATGTTACTAATTTTGGGAACAAAGCAGGATCACAAGAGGATAATCTGTGACATTTAAAGACCAGATGTTGAGATTTTTTTGGTGCATTATGAGAAGAATGTGTACTTTCAGTGAAGGGGATTTCCTATCACTTGCTGAGGGAAATGGTTGCTGACAGGAATAGCTCTCCTTCTCCTTGATATCACTGGAAATTTATATGGCAATGCCCCTGGTCAGTAAGTGCCTCACAATTTGGACTGCATCTGCCTGTGCAGAGATAGCCTATGTGGCAGCAGCACAAACATCAGCCCAGGCCCAGATGAGAAAATGGTTCTTGCAGAAGCAGAGAAAGTTCTTTTCTCTTTTTGTGGATGCTGTTAACAGGGTTTGGGAGACGTTTTGGTGGACTGTCATATAGGAGGACTACTAGCTAACWGGGAACAGATTTAAATCCCGTGTAAACAGCTGCAAATGCTTTTCCTCCAAGCTATGGAAATAGGGAAAACTATCAGGTACAACCAAAACAGATCATATTTGAATGAGTGATGTGGGTCTGATAGGTCAYTTAGACTGGAAAAAAATTCTGTGCTGTCTGCAATTCTCTTGCAAAGGTTATGTTCCCTTTTAAAGGTTATGTTTGTAAATGAAAAGCAAGACGTTAACAGGGTGACCGTTTAAATGCTAGATGCTACGTCAAACAAACAGAAAAGGTTCAAGAACGCTTATCTGTATCAGTAGTTATTTAAATAYATAGAAAGGAACAAAGTGCAGGACTAATATAGAAGTGAACAGGTTAATGTAACTAAGCTCTTCAGAAGAAAACTCATGGTTTCTTAGAAGTTATCTATTTCCCAGAATATCTAAGATAYTTGACTATATCATTAGCCAAGAGCAAGTTTTGACTGTTGCTTAAATCTTCTGACATGGATTATAARATGAAAGAGTGTTCTCTAGAAAACATATTTTTCCCTCTTTGTTTCTGGCACATGTTCTTTGCCTTCTTTCATGACAGCTTATTCACTGCCTGTTTATTGTGAAGAAAGATCAAATTATTTAAAAAATAAACATATACTTTGAAAAAGGATCAAAAGTTTAAACTTTCAGGACGAGGGCTTGCAGCTGCTGCTGGGGCAGGCCCCTGCACACTCTTCTGTGCTAGCTGCCTGCTCTCCTGGGCACAGCTCCAGTGGTGCTTGGTGCAAYCACCCAAGTGCCCACCAGCACCCCTGAGCTTGCAGGGCTGGGGCACGCTTCTATTCTTCCATAGACACGGTGGGGCTCTGTGGCTTGTCTGAATCACAGCATTGATAACTGGTGAGTCAGTGAGTTTCTTACTCACTGGAGTGTGTTGGAAACATAATATCCTGGTGCAAAGGTTCATATTAAGTAGGGATCAGCRTTGAACACACAATCAGGTTAAAGCCGGCCTCTGCCAGACTCCATAGCTGTGAATGATTTTTGAAAAGGAGATGATGCCTGGAGCAGGGAAGATATCCTCATCCTGGTGAKAGAAGAGGGCAGATAAAAGCCATACCAGAGATGAGGCAAGTCAGTAATGCTCAGAGATGCTGGGGACCCTCTACCCTGAGTGACAGTTGAAGCCTCGCTGGACAAGGCCCAAAGCAAACAGGTCCTGCTGTGAATTTGGACCTCAGCTTGAAGCTGGTCCTTCTTTGGGTGGGGTTTTGAACYGGAGGCCTCCAGAGGTCCCTTTCCACTTAAATTAATATATTATTCTAGGAGGTAGGGGCAGCAGCAGAAGGAAGCCCTAAGCAACACTTCACTCTGTATTTGCAAGCACTGAATGCAAATCTCTGAAACAGCTCATGCTGAAGCAAATTTTCCATTTGGGTTGTGTTTGGCCCCCTGTGTCTCCCACAGGAAAATACAATGGTGTTTTTATAGTACAGAACAGTCTGTAGTCAGCAGAGTCCTCCTAGGAGATCCAGGAATGGTGACTGGGAAAAGTCAGCTTACTGTTTAAGGACAGCCCCACCAGCTCCTAAGCAATCAGTGGGAAACGGTGTGAAATAACAGAGCGTRTTGTGAAATAGCTCAGAGCTGTTACCCACCCAGCAGAGTGCAGGGTCTCCCCTGCTGGCATCCATCTGACCCAAAGCCCAGAAGTAAGCTTGTAGCTAAGCGATGGGGCGGGCAAGGGGAATGGGAGAGCTGCGCTCTGCTCTGGGGTTATACAAAAGCTCAGCTGGGGTCTGGGGTCATGCAAAAGCTCCGCTGGGCAGCTGCAGTGCCAGTATGTCGAGCTTGGGCCCTGGCTGTAGACCCGCACTGATCAGGGGGCCTGTAGTGTTTCTGGCTCAGTACAGCTCTGGCCAAGTCAGAGAGATTTCCTTGAGCTCCTGTGAAACCCCTCTTCCTGTTTGTCCTTGCTGCCTCTATCTTCATGTAATTATTTCCTTTTCAATTACAGTTCAACAGCACAATTTTGAAGCCAATGTTTTCTCAAAGCTAACTTTTCACTCTCTGGTGAGCTGTATTTCCTTGTACAGTTGGCTTCAGTTGCTCCTCTGAGAGCCCTAACAGGTGCTAATGTCCCAGGTAATTGCATTGGCTTCTAAGCTCTTTTAGTGGTCATGCTCATGACAAAACTCTGCTTTCAAAAGCTGTGTGTTTTGATACTATTTCACAGGGCTGTCATATTTTCGGAGAGCAAAAGGTTTAAGTGGTCTTTGAAAGTGCTGCTCCTTGTTGAGGCTGTTCTAGGAAAGCATTGCACCAGCYGTTGAGTGGGACAACTGAGAACAGCTTTTATTTCTCTCAGAAGTTAATGTTTCTGCAGGTGCTGGTCAAGATTTTCAGAAGCAAAAACTAGTTGATCCAAGGTGGCCACTCAGGCTCCCTGGAATAATGGAGATGACACCAAAACTCTGACATTTTTAAAGTAAGTGGGGGACAGGTACCCATAATGCTGGGGACTTAGGGGTTTGCTAGCCAAGTTTTTCTTCAGAATTATGAGAGCTGGAAGCTGCCGTTCTCAGTCACAAAATTCCCAGACCTGTAGCTTCAAGCAACAAAACAAAACAAAATAAACACAAACSCAAATACCCAGACTTCCAATTAAATCAGCATAACTAACAACAGTAATTCCTGTTGTAGTTACTATCAGTKATTCTGATAGTGCTAATACTATATTTACTATAAGGAAAAAAGTTTTTGCGTTTAAAAGGAAAGAATAGCTCAAAGAAATGGGTATGAATGGCAGTTGTGTGGAGTTTCAAATATTAAATTGTCAGGCTTCTCATTTAGGTACCTAAACATAAATTTAAGAATGTAACTTTAGATTCTTGAATCCAGATTAGGTTCAGATAAATCTAAGTCTGGGTGCCTGATGTATATCTGTTGGGTCTGCACCTCTCTTCACTGGGCATTACAGCAGACAAATGGATGAAGATAAATTTAGGCTCACGGTACTATATTTTAAAATCTGGAGAAATATGAATGGCAAAAGAGACTTTTAATCTCTAAATACCCGTGAAATCGCTCATTCCAAGTGCAGTGTTTGAGCACCTTTATTGATATATGTCCTGGTGACAAATACACGTGTACCTCAGGAACCAATACCTTGTTAGMGACAAAATAATTTCTTATAGCTCACAGATTAAAGTGAAAAGGTATTTTTGGAGTAAATAGTAGAAACTACTGTTTGACTATGACTTCCCTTTTTCCTGAACCCGATTACTCCTAAGATTATCCTAGGTATGGATCAAAGCCTCCTAACTCTGGAAGGCCTGCAGAACTTGGCAGGCAGCAGTTGGTATTCATTTATTCTCAAAGAGCCTCTAATGTAATTTCCAACGACATACTGCCTGGATAACAAATTAATTTTCGGTTCATTATGTTTTCTTTTTCTCAGTCTCTTTCTYTTCCTCCCTCTCCCCTACTACCCCATCTCCTCCATCCCTGCTCATCCCTGTCCCCAACTCTGTTAATAAATTTTTCAGGCATGCACTCATGTAATGTTTTGTTAGACAACTATAGCTACCACAGTATAAGGAATAGAAGAGTCTGGGAAAGCTATAGCAAGAAAGTACATATTTAACTTGCTTGAATTTGATCTGAGATGTGTTTTCAGTTTCCTCAGAGGTAACATGTTTTTGCTTTTATCCAGGAGACACTAAAAAATTTAATTAAATCATTTCTATAAGCTGATGTTTCTATTGGCTATAGCTGTGTGACCTTATTCTGCACTAGACAAAGCCATGGCTTTGCCTTAGTAACAGATCTGTTACTGTTGTGTTTTGTTTGCAAAACAGCAATTCATTGTCCATATCTGGATAACTGATGTACGAAACTCAGCATCCTTTCAGCAAGGAGAAGCTTTCCTGTGATCCTAGCAATAGCTTAAAGAATGCTGAAAGTTCCCTTCCCCTTCCCATTCCCATTGCCCTTGCCCTTGCCCTTTCCCTTGCCCTTCCCCTTCCCTTTCCCCTTCCCCTTCCCCTTCCCTTTTCCCTATCRTTTGCAATTTCCAGAATGCTGCTTTGAGGATCTGGGGGTGTTTATACCTCTTCCTTGTTCCCACAGTATAACCTTGTGTGTGGCAATGCCTGGATGCTAGATCTAACGCAGGCTATCCTCAATCTGGGATTTCTGGCTGGTGCATTCACTCTAGGCTACGCTGCGGACAGGTAAAGTACAAGCACTACTGTCCTTTGGAGACTGAACCACTTGTAACCTAACTTGCACTAGGTTGCACAAGCATTTTGGAGGTTTAACTCACTCTGGATAAACATCTCTTTTCAATGAAACCCAGCTAATGTAATCTTTGCTTCCTTTTGGGCTGGAAACTACATGTGATGGTATTTCCTGATCCTGTTTGGACTTTAAAAAGTCATGAAAAGAGCCTTTCTTGTGGTTTCCAGTATTTTGTGTGCACATCTGGACCTAGAAAGGGCAGAAGGACACAGAAATGAAAAGGAAGCATTCAGAGGAGTTTTCTGGAGGACCTTTAGTAGGGGCCATTGATGAAGGAAGCAGCTACTTGGCTAAAGAAGGAAGGAGCTCAGCATGGTAACTCTCTCCATTCATGCACTGGACTGACCACCAAGGTGATAGCTCCAGTCAGTCTTTCACTTTGTTAGAGCTGGATCAAAACTAGTAAAAAATGTGGGTGATATTCAGGCRTAAGCTGAGGACCTGCCCCAGAGCAAGGAAAGCCGATAAGGTCTACCTTGCCCTAAGGGAGTCCCGTTTGTGCTTTAAGTTGTCCATTAGTAGTAGGCAATCTACGCACTGCCTGAGAGCACCACCGGCAATTTCACTGGCAGAGCATATTTCCTCAGTTCATAAAATATGTCCTTTTTACCTGTTTTATTTTTCTTTGATATACGTATAGTGATAATAATAACATCTTAAAGTATGATTTCTTTGGAGGCAGGTGTGCTTGCAGAATTGTCTAGAATGTCATTTCAGATAACAAATTTTGAGCTAGCAAACAAAAATACTTGCAAGAAAAACTTGATTTTTCTAAGGACTTTAGTCATCTTCTGGAGGTAAAAGGGATCTCATGACAGTGATTAACTTAAAACATCACAGCTCGGTGTCTGACTGGGCAGTTGTAATACTAACACCTCAAGACTATGTAAGAATAGAAATATTACAACTACTTATTAAAATAATATCTCTAAGAGTATCTATACATTAAGCATAATATAACTATAGTACAATGATTTCATATGTGATAGCACTGGGAAAAGGTGCTGCATTAGACCCTTGTGTCCTTGAGAGCTGAAAGAGTTGAACTGATTCAAAATACTCTGATTTTTTTGTCCCATATAAATTATTCACAGGAATCTTTCTGAAAAGAATGAACAAAAAGTATTCTCTCAAGTACTTTTTGGCAAGATAAACAACTATAGCAGTTTTCACAGTCTCTTCTGAACAGTAGAAGAAAGTTTAATCAAAATGGAAACTAGTTCTGTTCTAAGGACACATTGTTATGAAGATATAGGGAAGGGTTTAGTTTTTTTTTCAGATTTAGAGTTCGTCTTGAGCACATTTGTTAATAATGGTTCTATTTGCTGGAAAATGAGGCTCATGTATACATAAAGCAGAGTTAAAAACCAGGTGATCTCAAGCCTAAGTGGAACGCTGGAAAATTAGATGAATTAATTAAAGAAGAAATGGCTTACAAAGCTGACTGATTTGTGAAAACAGAAATTCCCAGCAAAAGTTTCCCTTCTTTCAACTGCATAACATTCTGAACTGTAACATTTGTGCTATTAGTTTAGCTGCTAAAAGAATTAAAAACTGTTTCCTAAAATAAGAGGAGGCCCATCCTCATCACTACTTTTAAAATTAGTGAGATAAAGGCTGTGATAATTACTATAGAGAAAAGAGTCCCATATCCTAAGAGCTGCCACTGCAAAGTTTCAGGCAACCTCCCTTTGGAGCAAGGTAGATCTCAAAAAGGCACTTCTGAATCTAGCATCAAAATGAGATGCCAGGAATAAAGCTTTCTTTGTGGCCTTTAATAACTTCTACTTTCTTTCCCTCTTTCAACAGATACGGGAGAATCCTCATTTATCTTCTCTCCTGCCTTGGGGTTGGGATATGTGGTATCATAGTTGCGTTCGCACCAAGTTTTACTGTATTTCTGATCTTCCGTTTTCTCCAAGGTGTGTTTGGCAAGGGAACCTGGATGACATGTTATGTGATTGGTGAGAACYGTTATTTTCTTTCTTTTCTTGTTAAGAAAAGTGAGAGGTGGTGAACAAGGTGACTGACTCTGTTCTTGAGAATAATTTTTTCTTGTAACAAAGTGGGGACCCTGAGATTGGCAGGCAGTGAACAACCCAAGCCCATCCTATTTGATGTTTTTATTCTCCAAGACAYGGTGACTGTGTGCAAATTGCTACTTGACATGATCCCTGGTCAGGGCTAATGCCTGAATAAAATGCTTGGGGAAATACTTGCTGGCCTGTGTTTGAACCGTGCCAGCAGCCCTTCCAGCAGCTAAATGCTATAGGCAGTACAGTTTCTCTACYTGGTGATATGTTCTAATTTATTAGTAGTGAGGTGTCCTCTTAGCATAGCAGCAAGTGCAAAGTTTCCATGATACTGCTACGAGATGGAAGTGACCAGCAGTGTATATGCCTGCCTGATTTTGTTGGATCCCAGGGAGAGGAGTGAGAACTGAGGAAGCACTAACAAGAATGAACTGTCTTTCAGAACTATCTMAATTCTCCTTTGATATTCCCCTCTGTCCGCTAGTACATGAACATGCCTGTGTGCAGCTGGCCATTGGCAGTACAGTAATAAAGCAATATTTTCTGTTGATGCTAAGTGAAGTCTTTTATAGGTGTCTAATCTGTGGACTTGGACAGGGAGGGATGAGGTACTTATAGAAAAAAATATAAATAATTACAAGGTGGAGAAATGGAATGTGTGTATATAAAGGTTTCCTTTTTATATAGAGATTACCACATTGGCCAAAATCGACTGAGCAAGCCAAGAATCAAGCAGGATACCCTAACAGGGACATTGTTTATTTTAGCAGAGTCTGAACAACTTCCACAGGTCCTCACAGGAGCTAACTGCATTTCTGCATGGGCAGAACAGATGCTTGGATGACTATGCTTCGTTCTTCAGCAGAGAGGCTTTGCTGAGTGCCAGATTGGACATATTGTACACCAGGATCCATATTAGGATTATCATTTCCTGAAAAGGGAAAGGGAAGGAAAGCTCTCTAATAAATAGTATCAAATCAGCAGAGATCCAGACTCCTTGACAGATGATGTAGTCATGGTCCAGTGATGATGAACCTCTCATAACTAGCCTACTTTTAATGAGAAAAGGGTATTGTTATGACATCTTGAATGACTGCCAGGTTCAGAAAGGGAACCTTTCCAATTCCTTTCTGGAGAATGAAGTGGCATAGTGTTAAGGAGGACATCCTCCCAAAGCAGACACATCAGATTTACTTAAAAAGAAGATCAATCCTTCAATAATTTGTGACAATCCAAAACACAGTGATAACATTATTATATATTGAAGAAATTCGGATCGTCTCTGTAGTCTGTGAGGGCTGTGATACGTTTAAATTGCTAGATACAGTAGATGAGTGAGAGCACTACTAAAACCAGACAGAAGCAGTTACAGTGAAATTTAGGAATACTATTGTGATCTGGGTGAAAACTTACTTCCTCRAGACTGCTGTCTAGCCCTATCACTATCTAAAGCCCAGAAACGCCTTAGTTTTCTGGACAAAGTTTCACTGCTGAACAGCTCAGGTCCAAGGTCTGGGGAGACGGCCCATAATCTGTTTTCCTCCACACTTCTGAGCATATGCCATAATTTTAAATTGAAGAGAAAAGGGAACACAAATCTTGTCCTAAAACTTCAGTGAGTGCTGCCACTACCAGAATATTTTATAACAGACCAATAGTTCCCTTAAAATAGCCAAGTTTCAAAAGGTGTAGGAGGACTTCTTTCTTCATTTTTGCAATACGCAGATTACCTAATTTTAGGAGAAGGTACACTGAGGGAAAGTGTATTTCTGCAGCCCTAAGTAAAGTGTCTAGAATCTTGGAGAGGGCAAGGGCATACGGCTCTGCGCACAGCCCTGCTCTGTGAAGTCATTCATCTGACTCCTCTTCTGAGACACCTAACTCTTGGCATGCATAAGGGAGGCAGTGTAGTTGTCATTTTTGGGGGCTGAGTGGCAAAGGGATAGTGGATATTATGTCTCAATCCTTTCATGGACCTACTCCTATGTCCTAGTACCACACAGAGTATCCTAACATCTTTTAAGAGGGACTCACATCAAGAGGGACATTGCTTTTGCTGCACAAAAGGATGGCTACTGTAATACATCTCCCTAGCTACAGATCTTGGCTTCACCATGACTGGCCACCCCAAGAACCTCCCTAGCATTTAGGGAGGTCCAGGTCTTTTAGGGCCAACGCTGAGGCAGCTGCCTTTAGGCAATAAGGTTAGCCAGGCGCAGTACAGACATGATGAGCAGCCAATGAAAATAGTAGGGCTGCCAGCTGAAACAAACCACTGTTGCTTGTAAAATTGTGTTTCCTCTAGTAATTTTTTTTAAAATGGTTTCTATGTATTGGAAACCAACATAAAACCCTCTGCTTGACAGTGACTTGACATTGCCATGCTATATAGCAGTGATAGGTTTGAAACAAATCAAAGGAGGCATTTCTTCACATGCTTCAACTATGGATCTCATAGCCATGGGATATTGCTTGAAATATGGGCTTACATGAGTTTCAAAAGAAATTAGATGAATTCACAAATTAAAAAAAAAAATCCAACAAGGGATTAAAAATGCCTGTGTTTGTACTGGTAAATAAAACTGAGTGGGAACCATTCCTTGGCCCTTAAGGCAACCAGCATGGTATGGCTAAACTTTCTTCCCTGCAGAAGCCTTGTCCAAATTACCTGCTGGGAGCAGCCCTGTCCTGGGTGATCCCCTGATCTGGAGCCTGAGCCAAAACTGTGCCAGGGAGAATGATAACAATTTACCAAAGCTCTGGATCAGAAAGTTTCTGTGTTACAGACCGAAGGAAAGAAGGTGAGTGAATGGGAAAGTACCACCCATGCTTCCCCTGGCCACCTCTGTGAAATGCTTATGCTGCGGTGGGCAAGACAATGGGCTAGACAGACCTGTGACCTGATACGGGACTATTGTTCCTTTTGTTCCTATAGCTGATATTTCTCCTTTGAGTAAGTTTTTCTCTATTGTTTATTTTGGCTTTCTATCTGTTCAGTGACGGAGATTGTTGGTTCTGACCAGCGGATCATTGGGATCGTGATACAGATATTCTTCACCTTGGGAATTATGATTCTCCCTGGAATTGCATACTGGATTCCCAGCTGGCAGGGTATCCAGCTGGCCATTTCACTGCCCAACTTCCTTTTCCTGCTCTACTACTGGTAACATTGCAGTCATTGCTCTTGTTATTATTTATTGACGGTGCTACTATGGCACTGTGAGACTCCATTTGTGGACACAAGTCCCATCTGCACTGTACAAAATGGTGTAGATTAGCAAGAAAATTCTTATGTTCCTGTTGATTATGTCATTTTAAACTGTTTTAAGTAAATCATAGACATGTTACTTTTATTTTTCTGTGCAGGGTCTACCTCTCACAACAGCTGGGTCTGGTATTTCACAGAATCCTGCTCTGCTCCTGGTTAACCCAGAGTAGGCTGTTGAACTATATGATTTTCTAAAAGTTTTTTTGAATCAGTCATGGATTTCACCTTTACCTCTAATTGCACACTCAGTTCAAGTCTGGGTATTTGCACCACAAGTCCCATTGTTGGGACTTGTTTGCCCCAAGTTGGGCACTATGGCTAACGAGAAAGCAGAGCACTGTGTCCTGGTGACCATCTCAGAGAGGTTCAGCCATCCTGTGGGCTGAATCCAAATAAACTAAGCTGCATGTCCTCTTCCTACATATTGTACTGTTTCCTTGCACAATGTCATGCATTTTTAAATTATGATTCATCTTAATCACAGGCTTAGTATATACCAGAGCACCAAACAGTAGTAGTGCTAAGGGTTCAGTTTATAAAATATATTTACATTTGATCATGTGTGTGTATATCTTATAATGATACAGCCAGAAGTTTCCTGGTCAGCCTGTTCAAGTATTACATGTATTTACTGTTGACTTTCATTTGTTCTTCATTGTTTTGCAGGCATCATTCTATTTGATTGTCAGTTGTTGTACTTTTGACATCCACAGGCAGATATAATAGTTCGACTTCTTATTCTTCAGCTTAGCAGAATATTGATCTAGCCCCCTCCTTTCTTGACCACAAGAATCAAATAATTTGCATAGCAGGTTGGAGACTGACTAGAAAAAGCAGTCCACAGAAGAGTTTCTGTCTCCCCCAAACTATCAAATCAGTGGGAATAAAAACAGGCAAAAGGCAAAAGACTTTGGTTTACTGATGATGTTAACGGGCAAAATCCCTGTTAATGTCTTCTGTGTTCTTACAGGGCAGTTCCTGAATCTCCACGCTGGCTCCTGACACGTAAAAAGGGAGAGAAGGCATTAAAGATCATGCACAACATTGCAAAACACAATGGGAAATATCTCTCACCACATTACTCAGAGGTACTATAATCTGTTTAAGATTTTTTTTTTTTTTTAATTCTGGAACTCTTAAACTTCTGAACATTCAGTTCTGTGAAAAAAGCATTCTCTGTGTGATGGGTAACCCTCTTGAAGTGTCACTGTCCCACATCAACTTTGTTAATTGCAAGTGGATAAAAGTGAATTGACTGGAAACGTATGGGCTGAAAAGCAGATTTGTAAAACAGTATATCAAGTCTTTCCTTGCAAAGTTTCTTTAAAGACTTATAGGACATATCTGAAACTAGCGTGAAGGCCAGCAGCTGCAGTTAGGAYTGACAGAGCAAGTGGAGGYGGCAGGACCTGCTTCCCACCGCTCTCTTACTAGAAATTCCTTCTAAATCCCAAAGAAAAGACCTAGTAGAAAATCTGAATTTAAATATGAATTTTCTACCATTCTAATAGGGGAAAAATATGCCCCAAAATTCAAAACAGGTAATGCACTGTCTGAGATCACTATTTACAAAATATGAGAATATATCTAAGAACTGCAGTCCTTTGCAAACTAGTCTTGACAGAGCTGAAAGGACTGGTGCATTTCAAGTGACACTGTTGTCTCATTATAGTATTGTACGTGGTCCTGATCTGTTTCTGGTAGCACTGCCTGCCTTTAGGCCATGCTTGGTCACATGGTCAAATGGTAACAACAGAGGTGAATAGGATTACTTTTTCTTAACAAACTAGCTCTGAAGCCCAAGTGCTAGTAATTATTTGACGTAAGGAAAGAGCCTACAAATTACTAGCAGACTGCAGTGCAGAGGTAGCATACTGAATATATTAAGAGTATTTCAGAAAGACTGTTACTTTCATATTGAAAAGAAACTGCTTATGAAAAATGCTTGCTTCTCGGGACAATGAATATACACATGTCTTTGCATATATTAAAATATTATTAACATGCATGACTTCTACATAGATTTTCACTGAGGCTAAAGGTAATGACTTTGGGATGGCAATGTTTGGAGATGACTGATGTGTCCCACCATGTCACGAAGGGACAGTGTGATGCATGTGCTTTGTAAGTAGTTTGCAACTTGAGGTCCCACAGGTTGATGTCTTCCCTAGTTCTTTCTCATCACTCTTCTTTAGCAAGGGACAACCTGGGAATGTAACCCAGCTCATCTGAAAAAGTGGAAAGCTGTACCAAAATCCTGCAGTGTAATTCTGGATGAAACCCAAGCAGTGAAGAMTGGCACTCCGTTCTTTCGACATCAGATAGCTTTTCTCAAATACACATGATTTTATTTATCTGGTAAGAAACAGGATCTGTAAATCAGCCAGCCAGCCTATGCAGCTCTGCTTATTCAAGACCATTCCTGCTATAAAATTAGTCCTTGCATAAAGGGCATGGTAACAGAAGAAATATAGAAATGGCCAGGAATCGGTATAAATCAAGTGATTTATATGAATATTCCGTTACCTTTGCACTTTATTAAGTGTATGTTAATAACAGTTAATGACAGTTCTGACAATTTAAAGTTCACACAATATGTTACATAGAGAAGCTGGGCCCTAACTTACTTTATACTTCYTAGGATATATGAACTTATGTTATACCTCTTAGGATATATGACTGTGGGCTAACAACRTTGTAATGTCAAAACTAGACATATCAACAGAGGAGTATGCTGAAAGACACATTTGCACAGCCAACTGCTTTATTCATATGCAATCTGTTTTACTGCCARACTGTTACTGCAGTGGAGTTTCTCTGAATATTGTGCTACTCAGGGGAGCAGGCAAAGGTTAATGATGAGGAGACAGGCTTGCAGGGAAGAAGTTGTATATAACTTTCRTCACCAAGAAACAGGATATACAAGATAAAGTTGTGATTGATTAGTGAAGCAATATGATGGAAGGGGTTTTTGTGAGCTGGAAGAGGCTAGGCCAGCAATTAGTGAGCCATTTCCCAATGAACGCAAGGCGTCTCTGTGATATGAGCCAAGGTTAGGAAATCTCACCTTCAGCTGTCTCACAAAACAGAATGAGCTTTGCCCAGCCCCACTGGAATAGCATCTTAGGCTAGAAGGACAGCAGGCTGAAACCACTGAGAGAGAAACTAACTGAAAAAAAAATGACTGAAGAAGGAGAATAAAGTAAATCTATTCACTGGTCTTGCCTGGGACAGATGCAGCAGTGGGAGTCCTCTGCCCTGGTCAGTATTACCTGGTGCTGCGTGTGGCCTGAGACATGCAAGSGGATCGCTGTGTTGCTGCAGGTCTCCCTTCACATTCAGCCCTGCATTCCTAGACTGGATTCTCCTCACTAAACATCAGCATTTTCAAAGCCTTGTGTTGCAGTGGACACTTGTGTCTTTTCCTACTTCTTTTTCTTAAAGTCATATTTTATTTTTTTTCAGAAATTTCCTTGCTAGTGAGCTTAAGCCATTCACAGCTGCAGATGATTAACCTCCACACATCTAGATCCAYGCTGGATCTATTCCTGGGACCTTTGCAACATACAAAGTCTGTCATCCTTGGTGCTGTGCCCAGAGGAGAGAGAACATCTCCAAGAAGTGTGTTAGTAGGGGATCAAGTGTATTTCTCACATTAACTGACGTCAGAATTCGCTTTTACATAGCTGTCTCCAGAATTTCAAGCAAAGTGGTGCGTGTGTAGAGAGACGGGGAGAAGTGAGAGGCATTATCCGTCAATGCATTTGGCTCGGACTTTCAAACATATCTGTAACAACAGCACTGGCAAAGTCCCTTATGTGGCTCTGGATGTAACAGCCTTGCATTTTTACTGGCACACACAAACCACAGATGACCTTTGTATGAAAACAGACAAACTTTTGCTTCTTTTACTATATGACATACATACAGTTCAGTTCTGTCCAGATCCATTACATGCACTGTAAATTACAACGYTCTTTTTTTCCCCAGTTGCTCATTATTCTCCTGGCATATATTTTTTCAAGAAATTTTTTTCATTCTTAGTCTCTGTCCAAAAGGGGAATGGRCTGTGGCCAGCTGAGTAAGAACTATTTCTTGAGAGGGTCATGAAACAAAATAAAACCTTTCTTTATACATGTATACTTATAGTACATATATTAGCTTACATACATATATATTACATGCATGGCTATACTTTCCTGTGCAGTTAAGCATATGCAGAATTCTGTGTCTGTGCTAAGAGGAATCTTTAAAAATTATTGCAGAAAAAGGTGAGATGTAGGTCAATGGGGATAAATATATCAGGAAAGTTAGTTAAAACACTTTCTCCAGAGTTTGCAGATAGAGTATCTTTGGAAACATGGGCTCTGTGATTCAATTTCGGATTCTCCTGATATAAATAGCAAAGCTTTCTTTGACCTCAAGTAACAAAAAAGAGCATTTTTTTCATCACACAGAGTTGATTTTCCACAGTGATTTTTTTCTTCACCCATAAAAAATGTTCAGTCACCTTTGGCATTATTATGACTTTATTAAAACATAAAAATATAATGTTAGCCAGCATGCTGAATTTATCTTTGCTTTAGGAGGACTTAAACCATATTTGCACAAAGTCACAACTAGTGGCTGGCAGCCTGCTTTTGTAAACAAAGTCATGGCAGCTTTATAACCATATAATGAATGAGTTCAAGAGCAGTATAAAAACCCAGCAACCTCAGCCAGTCTCACAAAGAGCTCTGGCACGCAGCAGATGGGCAGCATTTTGAAGAAAATTTCTGGCTCTGGTTATAGAAGAAAAGCAAGAGGGAGCTGACAGGAAATTCAAACAAATGTTGAGTTCCTCTGTCCACTTGTAAAGTTTTGTGGCACTCAGTTATGAAAGAAGCCATACTTAAATACATTCAGCCCAATCTTACTGAAAAACATCTGTGCTATCTTATGATATGAAAAACGAGTACAGAACGAATGTGGAGGATGTGGCCCTGGCTGAGCCGAGGAGGAGACTCTATGGCAGCGCCTTTGGGTCGTGCKCCTGGTGCCATTGTCTCATTACTGCTCTGCGTGTTCCCACGTGCTTCTCCGTCCTTTTGCCCTTGCGAAACCTGCGCCTCCCCACAGGCTGGGAGTGGGTTTTGGGGGGCTCCTCATGTAGGTGCAAGAGGTCCCTTCTGCGGGCARCAGACACTGTGGTCACAGAGGAGGGTTTCCTCCTCACAGGAGTGGGGGACTCTCAGCCCCCTGGGAGTCAAAATGTCAGGCTGCCTGAAATTCTCCTCAAAACATCATAGCAGATTTAACTCCATCTTTTCTGAAATGTCTTTGAGGATCAATGGAAATCTCAGCAACAACTGTTGTTCTAGGGTTAACTCATGGTTTGTCTTTGCCTAAACCCATCTGTGCCTGCTCTGCCTCATATTCCTCATCTGCAAAATGGCCATGTGAACAAAAGGGCTGCCATTTGACTCAGACCCCAGGATGTGTCCCAGCATTTTGTCTCTGCAAATAACCAATAAAGATAGGGAGAAGTCTTGGGTGAGAATAATGCAGTCCTTCCACTGATATATTCTCCCAGTTTCTGACATCTGACAGGCTTGGGAAACCCCCAAACCAAAGTTGATTTTTGGCCCTTCACAGTTAAACTTTACTGGTCAAGTTAGCCTCCCTGAATATATCTAATCCCGTTTTGACCATAATAATATTCTGGCTTCACCAAGTCCCATGGTAATGAATTCCAAATTGCAGTCTCACGCTGGGTGGAGAGCCAGACTTTTTCGGTTATTGTTAAGCCTCCTACCTAATAATTTCATTGAATGTCTCTCTGCAACAGTATTGGAGGAAATTTTGAATAGTGAAAAACAGATTTAAGATACTTAGCCAGTATGAGAATGTTTGTTTATATTTTTCAGGACTTTTGGCTGTTTCAGGGTAAAAGCCGTGTTCAGCATAATGCTTGTACTTTAAGTCCATCTGACTTTCACTAGTTCAAAGTTTTATGAAACCTAAAGCCCCTTCATAGATCTGTTTTTTCTCTCACTCCTTTTTTCTTCCTGCTGCCCAGCTGTGTCAGCAGTGACATTCCCAAGTCCATTGCTTTTTTGCTCATCCCCTGTCTCACACTGCTTTCCCCATCCCTATTGCTTTGCCCTTCCTGTGAGAGTCTCCTGCTCTTTGCTGGTCTCTGGTCACAGGCAGTTCTGCTCCAAGTGACTGCAACATGACGAAGTGCATTTATCATCTCTCAAGGAATTCCAGCTCAACTTCTCTCAGTTTACAATGAGGAAATTATTTTTTCCATTCTCAAGAGGACTCAGAAGTCAAGCTTTGGGATTTTTTCCTGGTTTTTRCACTATCATTGTTATAAAATACCAACAGCTGTATTCAATTATAATTTATTTCCCATAATTGCATACCATTCCAGAGTGCTAAAAGCAGCAAACTGGATCATAAACACCTTTGCTCACTTTACTGGAATATAACTGAGCACCTTGTTTACTTAGAAACTGTGTTTCAGTGCCAGTCTAACTCTTGCCAACTGATTCTGCCGCTTGCTTATCTCCTCAGATCACTGTTAGTAATGAAGAGGTCAGCAACCCCTCATTTCTTGATCTAGTTAGAACTCCTCAAATGAGAAGAAACACATTGATTCTGATGTACGCCTGGTGAGTACACACATCAGTATGATTTATTGGAGGGGTGGGGCGTTTTGAAGAATAATTCCCATGTGACTTTTAGGTTCTTTCCAGATGTTTACGGTCGTTGTTTGTTTCTAAACGTTTTTCCCCTTTGCTGTTTAGGTTCACCAGTGCCCTGATCTACCAAGGGCTTGTCATGCGCCTGGGAATTGTTGGAGGAAATCTCTACCTCGACTTCTTCATCTCAGGAGCAGTAGAACTACCTGCAGCTCTCCTAATTTTAGTGACTATTGATCGTATTGGTCGGCGTCCTCCCTTCGCAATAAGCAATATTGTGGCGGGAATTGCATGCTTCATTACTGCCTTCTTGCCAGATGGTAATTCCCTTCCTTTCTGTTTGCTTCCCAACACTAGGCTGTTTAGGTCAATGGCTTCTCTGTGACATTCCTTGAGTAGGAGGCCACACAAAGCTGCAGGTAAAAGTAGAATCTGTCCTATAATGCAAGTAACACCACAGTTTTGGGGCAATGTATCTTATTCGTTCATGGATTGCCCCGGAACATATAATAGCTGTCATCTTTGATGGACAGGTAGCAACAGATGGATGTAGTTTTAAGAGAGATACGTATAAAGATATGTGCCCTGTTTTTGAAGGCAGAAGCAGGCRAGGAGGACACAAATATAAGGGGAAAATATATTCCCCTACTTGGAAGATACTTATGAGGTAAGAAATCAATAATTTAAATGTGACAACATGATGGTCTTCCCATCTCCAGATAAATCATTGTGTAGAACAAAAATACACAGCCTATCCTCTAAAGATCTTCATTCAATTTCATGACTCTCCTGGTATTATCAGGCTATTCCTGCAGCCCATAGGTGSCAGGCTGTAATGTGCTCTGCCCACTTTTCAGTTTGACTCTGCATTTTCTCCCAGTCTACAACAACTATATGACGTGAGGGCTGCAGCAGGCAACCTAGAGATGGCTGTCCCGCCTTCACCCTCCCAGGAATTTAGGTGATGCTAAGGGGATAAAGTAAAGATGTAGCTTTCAATTAAATCATTTTTGTCTGGCTTCAGAAACAACTAAGGGGTCTGATACTGCATCCAGGCTTTACAGCATTCCTTTCTTTTCTTCAGATTGCTTTCCCTCCTGTGTAGCTATTTATCTATACTGTGAGGCACATATCCTCAAAGAAGCATTTAGAGGTGCTCTGCACAGAGCATTACCACATCAGCATGSTGTGCCTCAGAACAGCTGGGAACTGGCAAATGAATTGACATTAGAGAGGCTTATTCCTCCCCAGGGTTTTTCCCATCAAAATGAAGCAAGTCCCGGCTAGCCTTAGAGGTGCTGATTGCAGAAATTGTATCACAAGGGAATAGTTTTCCTAGAGAAAAGCCATGAAAAGCCACTTTGAGAGTACTAGGATATGAAAACAGGCAGCTTTGCTGTGAGTACAGACTGAAATCCTTCAGAGGTGTGTTGATTCGCTCCCTTTGAACAGATTCTGGCTAAAGTACGTGAAGTTAATGCTGTATGTTTGAGGAGCTCCATTGCYTCAAGAGAAGCAGAAACAATGTGACAGAGAAATGGAATGGGGAGGTGGAGGGGCTGCTCTTGGCCTGGCACTGGTGGCTGTGTGACTTTCTCCTGGGATGTTGTATTGTAGTCACTTGTTTAAGTTCCTCAGTTAACAGCTGAAGTCTGTCAAGATTTGACCTGCTGTCCTGAATACTTCAGGATTCTCCTTGAGACCTCCCAAGTCCCCGCTGCTTTGAGCCTCTCCAAAGAGCCACAGTGCACCAAGAGTGGATACCAGCAGCGCACTGCTGCTGGTAGCAGCTCCCTGCTCAATGAGGCCATGGGGCCATTTCTCTCCATAAGCACAGCATTTCTGACACAAAGGGCCAAGCTAAGCACCCAACATTTCTCCTTTGTGTCTATTGACTTTACCAGCACCATGTTCAACCTATGTTGCATTGGGCCAACAAGGACTGAGGACAGTTGATTGTCCAGGGCAGAAGGATATAATAAAGAATGACATTGGGGAATTATTCCGTCAGGACATTTGCCTGAAGCAGTTATCCTTTTTTGGCAGCACCATTTTGCTGAGCATCATGCAGCAGGTCTGAGGTTAAAGCAGGAGCATCCTGTGGGGCTGGGATGACCTGAGGRAAAGACCGAAGGGGTAACCTACAGCTATCCAAGTGCTGCCATCAGCATACCCTCAGTAGTGACAGAACAGTGCTGATGAGACTCTGCTCCCCAGTAATGTTGATCAGGCTGAAAAGAGGACAGCCTGGGGATTAAAACACTTGCATATGGGACACCTGAGGTCCAAATCCTGCTTTCAAGAAGCATATGTTTATACAGATGGGAAGAAGAGCAGCAGCAGCTTGCCAGAGCTCAGTCACATTGTGGTGCTCACACAGTTCAGGTCGTCCTGGCAGAGGCAGAAGTATGTCACCCTCACCTCGGACGCCGTATTGACTGAAGCTATGGTGACAATCTGGATTTATTTTATTCTTTCTAGGCTTTGCATTTCTTTCAAGTGTTTGAAAAACAGACCTTTTCAGGGCAAAGGCAATGTCTCACAACATGGGATGAAATTTGTTAAGGGATTTGTTTGATTGTTTTGGAAGGGAAAAAAAAAAACCAAGATTGGTTTAGACCAAGGGTTTGGAGAGTCTTTTTGTTAATTGCTGGCTGTGTGGTTTGCCCTCCAGTCTCTTCTTCCTAGCTGGTGAGCGATTGTTGTCGGTGATATCATGTAGCAGTAAGTCTTCTGTCTGTGAAGTAATTCTGCTGCCTAATTTTGAATTCAAGACACCTTGAAATAGCCATTGCAGCCAGAGACTGCTCAAGAAATCCTAGGAGACCAGACTCCTCTGGAAAATCCTTTGGAGGCCAGTGCTGCTGAAGCAATAGTTAAGTTGTGCCAAAACAATAGGTGTCTGATGCTTATGCTGTTACTTTAGTACCTCTTTCCTTTTCAAATAKAGAAGCAGCTTTTTTCTAATTTTCTCATCATCACTTGGGTTTTACTGAGTTCTGGCACTTCATAAATAACCAGGAAGAGGCTTTTCTTATGCCTATATATTAGAAAAACTCTGCTGCAGTTTGTGGAGTTATTGGTATAAAATCCGTATAAGTGAGAACTAGGTCTGAAGCATGTGGCTAATACAGGAAAGCACACCTCATCAGGGTTTCTTTTTGAATGAACAGATCTCCCATGGTTCAAAACCACAGTAGCCACACTGGGAAGACTGGGCATCACAATGGCTTTTGAAATTGTGTATCTTGTGAACACTGAGTTATACCCTACGACGCTGAGGTAAGTCAAGTTGGGTCATGGGACAAACCTACCAGCTGAAGCYCCTGGAAATCTTTTCACTTTTTCCTCTGCTTTCCTCCATTGCTTATTCCACTGCTTTTTAGTAAAACTGTTTTCTCCAGAGTTTCTTAACTGAACAGCTACTGTTCAATGTGAATGTCATATACTGATGAGGTAACCTTGGGGCTAATGCCTACACTCTATTGCCTGAAGTGCTAGTTCATCTGTTTGTTAGCATCTCTGAAATAAGTATTTTTCTTTTACAGAAACTTTGGTGTTTCCGTGTGCTCGAGTTTGTGTGATCTAGGTGGAATCATAGCCCCATTCCTGCTCTTCCGATTAGCAGCTATTTGGTTGGAGTTACCTCTAATTATTTTCAGTAAGAAATGGTTTAAAATGCACTTTTTGATATTCTTCATACTTAGTGTAAGAAACTGAAAGGCAAATATGGGTGAAACATCCCACTTCCTTCCACGGGTAGTGAAGCACCCTGGACAGCATGGGGCATCCCTACAACCAGGCAGGAAGCCTCATAGCAGGAGCTGTAGGACCCTGCTGAAAGCTCCCCCTTGTGCTGCACTTCTAAAGGTTGAAGCTGTCCCTGGAGGAATAGAGTCCCCTTCATAGYTGCTGAATATATGTTATCAGCATGTTATTTTTTATCCTTCCAGCACTGCTCAGACTGTATCCATGCTGCTGTCATATGTGATAGTCTTTCCTCAGACAAACAGAATTCCTTGTTTAGAAACAAGCTACCAGTAAGATGACTTCCTCTCATTTTGCAGCAAGTTATGGGAGACCTCAGGTCTATTTTGGTAGCTTGGTTGAAGGAGCACAGAAGGTTGAAGGTGCTTGAAGAATGAGCAACCTTGCAGCTGAGTTCTGTAATTGCAGGGAATGAGTTTAATATCTCAATAGTAGAGGTTGATGTGCTTTCAGAAATCTTTGTTTTATTTTTCTGGTATATATAGCTATGACTATAAATATTATATTAAACATATCTTCTTAGTTCTATTGAAGTCTACTGCTCAAACGCACTTTGAGAAAATGAACCCTGAGGAGTAAATTCATAGAAAAAATTAGCTATTTCCTGCAGGGAAGTAGGAGTCTGCAATTAAACCAGTCTTCCAGAAAAAACACGACAGGAAAAAAAGTAAAAGACATAGGATACAATAAGAAGGGACATTGGTGACTAAAGAAAACCTCAGCTTGAAAACACAAATGGAAAGAGAAAAAACATTTTTTAAAAAACCACCACTACACCAAGAATAGATGTGTATAGAAATACTGTGTTCACATTATCTAATTCCAGAATTCTGATGATGATGAAGGACATAAGATTTCCCACTGTCTTGAGTAAATGACTACAAAATCTGTGAGGATCCTTCTGGAAAGATTTTATTGCTAAGCAAACACATAAGCAAAACTCCAGGTGCAACACAGTCAGGGAACATTTTACCTTTTCCTCAAGTCCTACTATTCTTTAATTCCCAAGGACAAAGTTTTATTTTGAATTATGTAATATACTTTGGCCATGGATATGTGAACAGAATATTTCGGGAAATTCTCATTGGTCCCAAGGAACACAAAGAGATGCACCTATGTAATGTAGCTCCTTGAACGGAAGCATATCTGTCCTAGGTGAGAAATGTCATCCTAGCTCCAGCACACTTTTGTGCACTTACTGATATGCACTTGTGTCAGGGTGGGTTTTTTTTCTCAGCCTTCTTTTTTCTTTTTTTTCTTTCTTTCTTTTTTTTTTTTTTTTTTTTTTTTTTTTCTTTCTTTTTTTTTTTTTCTCACCCATTTTACTGAGTCCTTTCTTCAGTCCTTCATACTCTTTTAAGTGCAATTCATTTCTTTGTCTCTCTTCCGTTATTGCTTTTCGCCGTCCTTCATTGTGTTCCTTAATACATTTGGTTTAGACTGCTTATTCTCACAACTTTCATCCAACCCTCTGCTAATCTGATGCTCAGTGCAAGTTTTCTGCTCAACTTCATTTTTACTGTTACAGACATCATTTACTCACTTCTGCTTTTTTGTTANACTAATTTGGGATAAAGATGTTCTGTAAGAGTAGGCTCACCCATTTTAACTTTAATCCAAATTAAGCATTCTTCAGTGGATAAATCCTGAAAATAATGAGCATAATGAATTTCTTATTGCTTTTTCTTTTCTTTAATGTCTACTGTAGGTATTCTTGCAGTTGTTTGTGGGCTCCTGGTATTGCTTTTACCAGAGACAAAGGGAATAGCCTTACCAGAGACAGTAGAGGATGTTGAACAGCTTTCAAGGTATGATGTGTACTTCCTTGCTCAGAGTGTGCTCCTCAAACTTTACCAGSTCTTGTAAATTAGAAATCCGAAGAGACTGATGTTCTTAGAGTGTGAAAGTGAATTCCCTAGTCAGCCTGATGTTGTGTACAGGTGACATTTTCCTTGACAGAAATGTGAATTTTTCAATACCACAAAGGTAATCTTTTTTAAAAAAATGCATGGAAATAGAATCTGTATTTTTCTCATAAAGACCTTGTACACCTCTGGGAGCAGAAAGTGATAGTGTACAAGAGAGATACTACAAATATAGTCTGCAGCTCTCTGATCAGGACAGCTAGCCACTACCTCCATGAAAATGTCCTCTGAGGAAAGGCTCTTGATAATGGGAGCATCTCCACCCATTGCGAAGGCAAGTGTGAGATGAATTTACAGTTAAACAGCTATGGGCACTGTCTTCCCACTCCGAAAGCCCAGCAAGCCAGACTCTTCACTGTGGTGCAGGCATGAAGGGGATGTTTACACTTTGACTTGCTTGGCAGTAATTTTCCTGAGGATTTAATGCCATACATTACTGTTTCAAACAATAATTTTGACTGTTACGTCAGCAACTTTTGCCCATTTCAGTGTACAACAAAAAGAAAGAGGAAATTATCTATAGAGAAAGTAAATGGATCAGTACTGTAGCTTTGACTGTAACTCTCTATTCTCTTTTCTTCCTTCTTTCCCCTTTCCCCTCACTTTTCTTCAGTCATTATGGTAAATGTGGCAAGAAAAGGAAACACCGAGACACCAACTCTTATATTTAATCTTTGAAGGACAACATTGAGCAAAAAGAACTTTGTTCCCATACTGGGATTTTTTTTCCCGCCTACTACCACTTTAAAGTTTGCTTCAGAGTATGGATTATACTTCATGTTCTTCTTCTGAGCATAAGGACATTAAAAATAAACAGTGTATTTTTCTATAAATATGAAATAAATACATTTTTTCTGAGTATGATGTTGGCAGGAAGAGAATGCTTTATGATTCTTGGTAAGAGCAGAACAGCTTTAAAGAGATGCACTTTCCAGCTCAGTGAGCAATTATTTATGTCATTATATATTTGAGTTCTTTGTTTATTACTAAATAGTTTTAGTAAATACCTCTGGTGGAGAGAGTTGGAAAGGAGGCTGATTGTTCAAGATTTTGATGATTTGAGGAAGAATGGATGAATATTTGAGCCTTTTCTTCTTTGCGCTTGAAAAACCTGGACAAACAGAAGAGCTGATGGATCAGGAAGAAGGATGTTAATCATGGAGGTGCCGAGATGGCGTTTCTCAGGTCAGGAAAGATGGGAATTCATAGTTGTGCCCTGAGAAACCCTTGCACTGGTCTTGCCCTCTGCCCCAGCAAACCTCTGTGACAAAAGCTTTCCATTCCTCCCTGTTCAAGGGCTTTCTCAAATGTGACAGCTTTCTACCTCCTCTCCTTGCCTGGGCTTTATGTAGGTTTCCTATCCTACAGAGGGCATTAGCTCTGAGTGTCGTGTTATCCCACTGCCCATCAGTCTTTCCCCCCATTTCCAGGGTTTGTATATTTTCCCATTCCCCTCTACCCAGGCTGCAGTCCCCCATGCTTTGTAGGGGAAGAGCTTCTCTCTGCTCGCCCCTGTTGGACGCCCTTTTCTAACCCTATCTCAAGAGATACATGCTGATTTTTTCCCCTCTAAAATCTAAATGCTCATCTCTACAAACCAGTTCCTCTACCAAGATCATCCCCTAAATTCTCTCTTCTCCCTGTTCTTATTTGTCATCTTTCTGCCTTAGAGATAAGTTATTTGGGATATTGACTGGTTAAACTTTCTTGGAAAGATGAGCAGGACTGAGTGCTTTGGTTATGCAGGGAAGTGTTAGTTGGACCCAGTTGTCTGACAGACGAATGACAGCAGAAGTGTTTGGATATGTGCCTCTGCAATCAGATGGCAGGGGCACACAGTCTTCTCTTTCAGCTGTGTGAATTTCGTCACCAAGTGTTGGATCCTGGCCACAGAAAGAAAATCCACTCTGTGAAATGAAGGGATTGAGAAGATGTGGTGCTCAAATGCTATCCTATTACCAATGGAGAATCAAGCAAAAAAACAAAAACAACCCCCCCAAAACAGCAACAACAAAAACCCAGGTCATTGAGCTGTTTTAAAGATTGTAAAGGGACTTAGAAGCTCAGAGAATAACAAATTTACTATAAGACAGAGTTTTGAAATTCATACCACAAATGAGTAATGTTAACATTACGATCTGTGCAGCAGAATGACCACTGCTCCATTCAAACCGTCTTAAGASTGCACAGTTTCCTGCACAAGGAGATTTCCTACAGTGCCTCCATTTCTCATTGCAGCCTGATGAAGAATATTCTATGCATCTCAACAGTTCCCAGCTCTCCCTGCCTTCTCCCAACAGCTGCCCATACCATCAGCCCTGCTGGAGGAAAATAGGACCTTTGTTAGGAGTGTAATACAGGGCTGTCTTTCAAGGCTGTTTCTAATTTACTCTGAGGATAGGATGTTTAAAGTCAGATACTTAGGATGGGATAGGATGCTTAGACTCAGGAAAGGTTGTTTAGCAGAAGTCACTGGTGACTGCAAGAAATGAAACTAAATGAGCATCTTAAAATATATCTGGTTAAATGGTGATGTCTAGAATATGATCTGAATGTGGAGCTACCACTGGAGGGAGAAAACTACTCCTATGCCAATATGGTCTTCTGCAGACCACTGTAATTCTGCAGACCACTGTAAATGCCTTCTGGGCCAGCTGACGGAAAACCAGCTCTGAACTGGAAGCCATAGTGTTGCATTAGTCTGGCACTGGCCTGAGCAAACTCGCTCCTGCCCGTGAGYGCGGGGCGAGAGCTCAGCCCTGCCTGCCTTGCACCCAGTCAGCCCAGATGGAGCCTCCCTGCTCCTTTTAATGCTTCTTCTTTGTAAACTCTAATTTAAAAAATGAAGGTATCTGGGAAGGACTGTGGAAATCATTGAATGCTCCAGCTTGCCAAAGAAATGTCAGTACTGTTTGCCAGCTGTTGCTGTTATTTGATGACTGAATTGTGCTTGAGAAGTCAGAGACATGAAGGTTTGCTTCTGGTCTATCAGACTGTGATTTGTTTGGAATAGCACTGTATGTTGTACAGAGCAATGTATTTTATATGAGCAGTATATTTTAGTATGTAAAATGGCTAGGAAGTTGTCAGAAATTTAAATGTATTTTTATTATAAAAAAGTGTTACGTAAAAGACATCGGAAAAAAGGTTGTGGTTGTGTTCTGACTTTTAATATTATAATACTTACTAATAACATTAGATGTAACTTCAAGTGGAGTTTGTATTTGAACCTGTGCTGGCTCTTACCCATGAATAGGTGGATTTTGTAAGGCTGAATATCTTCCTGTCTCTGTGATAATTTTCCCCTGTATTCACAACCCGGGGAACAGGGTAGTAACCTGTTGGCATGACCAGAGTTTTGGTGATGATGGGGTTGCACTGTTGTGGGTGAGAGGACAAATGAAGTGATGGAAGCAGATGGAGAACATAAGTGAGGGAGCAAGAGTTTATATGTGAACAGCTTTACAAATCAAAGACAAAGCTGCAACGTTGAATTTCTGTTGTCAGGGATGTACTATGTTGATTTCTTGGCTGACTTAATGATCAAAATTAATAGATATAGAAAAAATTCCAGGAGGGTATTTGTGCTCACTGAATCCCTCGTGACCACAGAGGTAAGTGGGGGAATGCTTTACTGGAACTTTTTCCTGACATTGTGGCTTATCTTGAAATCAGACTCCAGGTGTAGCAGCTGCAAAAATCATCCTGTCACCTATTTCTTCTTTATAGCTCTCAGATTGCCATTATAGTCCACAGGGAAAANAAAAAAAAAAAAAAACTTCTAGGGTGCAACCCATGTGCTTTCTATGTGTGTATGTGTGCACATGGAAAGAAAAAGAATAGGAGAGGAGAGGAGAGGAGAGGAGAGGAGAGGAGAGGAGAGGAGAGGAGAGGAGAGGGAAAACCTAGACTGAATGAAATGCACCTTGGCATGCGTGGGAGTGGAACTCCACACTGCAAAAGTGGGCAGAATGAATCCCACTCCAGGAAATTGGTGAGTTTTGCAGAATACCCTAGCTTATGCAGGGAATGAAGGAAGGGCTCCACATACAACCAGGAGGTTTCAGGAGCCTGCAGGACACTGCCTTAATAGTCTGGGGTGCAGGATGGACTGGGGGGCTCACTCTGGCAAATGTCAGCTAAGTTTTCTCTGGCAAACACCTACAAAGTGGGGGATAGCTTGGTAGCTGGATGTCCCTTTCAACATGCTTGGCTGCCTTTTTCCCTCATTTTTGTTGAGGAAGGTTTTATCATCACAAGGCAGACGATGCTGAGCAGAGTGCTAAGGAGATGAGACGGGGCAATCAGGTCATTCTTTGGCTGTGTTGACTTTCTGAAGACATAAATGTAGCATTTCTTTTTTGTTGTTAAAATGGGAAGGAAATTTCTCTTGTTCAAATCCATCTTCATGTAATGAGAAAGGGTATCCCAAAAAACTCCCAGTTGAGAACAGTGAAAAGTACTCTGTGTAAAGGTTAACAGTGAGGAGTGACTATCTGAGTCTAGCTCATCTGATAACAATAAAAAACATAAGGAAATGATTCTTAGAGATAGCAGCAAAAATGTGTGAGCACATTTTTAGGGAACTAATAGGACTGTCGTGTTAACAAGCAGTGCCTTACTGGACAACTAAAAATCAATCCTGTTTACAACACATTTTGGGAGGCAAACCTTTTGGACAACAAGAAATAACTGATAGAATAAAGAATGAATATCAAATGTAAAGTGAAAAACAGAAAATCCTCATGGAGGAAGTAGAAGTAACATTCTGAAATGTTTGATGGTTCAGAAATTTGACATTGTTTGGCATAGAGAACAGCAACTTTTTCCCCTCCCTCTAATGTGTATAATGGCATATGTACATTTAGCAGAAAAACACTGAGTTTTTTTTGGGGGGTGGTTTTTTTTGGTCTTTTCCTTCAGATGTTATGAAGAAATTTGCCATTATAGAACAATGTAGAAATATCTGTATTTTAAGAGATGCTCTATGAGCATAGCTTTCATTTACTATGACCGCAGGCATGCGTAAATCTTTTTCTTTTAGAGGACAAAAATATACACGTAGAGTTTATATTGGGAGACAAGACTGGTACTGTTGATGACAATTTTATAATATAATATATACATTGTCAGTACTTACTGCGATGACTGACATCAGTTATTTCTCTACTTTCACTATGGACTAATGTTAGGGTTACACTATTTTCTATTCATCGTTTTAGATTGCTGGTGCTACAGTTGTACTTTTGCTGACACAAAGATTTCCATGTCAATAAAAAATATGAGACTAGAAATCAAAGGCATTTGCTTCTTTTTTCCATCCCATGTATTTGATGCCATAGCAGATACATCTAATAAAACTTGGCATGCATCCACAGTGAGATTCTTCTTTGTTTTAGATCATTAACTTGATAAGAGGGTCAGACACCTCATAGAAAGCGAGCARTAGTTCTCCTTCATTTGTTGGAGGCCCAACATCTTGGCAAATTCAACCACAGAAAAAGTCATTCTAGAGTCTAAGATTGAAGATGTCCTGTTACAGTTGGTATTGGGATTTTTGACAAGTATTTTAGAGGTTGGTAGGATTATTGTCAAATACAGATAACCACAGAACATATTGGAAAATGGGTAACAAGCCATGAGTTGAGTTTCTTGGCAATGACCATTAATTTATAGTGATTTAAAATGGATGATTATATTTATTTTACTTTGTTAAGAATGATTGTAGCTTTAATATTGCACTTGGAACCTTCTATTTCTAATGTGCATGCTGCTTTCCAGGAGAGGGCAGTCCATATCCAGGATCAGTAGTTTTCCATTACACTATTAATCCAAGGAATATAATTAGAAACTCTGACATAAACACCAGGTTTCATGGGTTGGGCACATCCAAGGCCCCAAGAGGTGACTCCATGTTGGACAAATTTATCTTGATCAAGACAGACTAGAGGTCCTCCACTGTCCCCCTAAATAGAATAAGAAAGAACAGAATAACTCTTTCAAGGACAGTATTATATTCAAAGAATGGTGTTCTCACAGGAAGCATAGAACTATAAATACCTCTTACATGTAAGGTCTACACAAGCTTTAAAAATTAACTGATCTTTAGCCAGAGAAGAGCTTTCTACATTTGGTGAACACTTCTGCAAACTCATCACTTCTTGTCACCCAGGAATTACATTTATTTTTGAAGTAAGGGGATTTGGTGAGAAGGAACCTGACTGCCCTTAATAATTTTTAAATGGCACTTCCTCCTCCAGTCTCTTCTCTGAGGTCTTTATGGCTTCCTATTTTTACTAGATGATTCAAGACAAACCGAATGCACACACTCAAATCATATTCTTCATATATGAGTGCACATCCCTCCATGGCCTGCTTGCCCATCACAGTACTTGCATATAGAGTAGCTGTGCTGCTGAGGCAGGTCAGCACTTGTTTTCAGACTTCTTTACAGAGTCATTTCTAGCTTTTCAGGAAAGAAAGTTTCTAGCTTGATTCATTAGGTTAAGAGCATTTCTAAGTCCTTTCATATATTTAAAGAAACTGAAGAACTGAATTTAAAAATCTAGACTGCTGGAGAGAGCCTTCATACACTACTTACTGGGCATTATGGATAATTGCCAACACTACCCTTCCTTTTCAACACAAGGAAAGTCTAGCATGTAGTTTGCCTCACATGGAGTAATTTTAAGAGGCACTGACACCTAGAAATAAGCAGTTCTTCTGGCTCTTGGTACGTCTGCTTGGCAGACTGCAGTGTATTGTTACTTGATCCTTAGCTGAGATGACTCAGATTGTTGACTGAGATGATAGCCTGGATATTGGAGATAGCCTAGCTTAGGCAAGCAAAGTCGAATGGGAAAAACAAACCATTAGTCATTCTAAGCTAGTTCTCATACATCTAGCCCAGATAGATAGCCATATACTACATGTGCTTATTAGTTCACTTACTTGAAAAATTATCTTTGTCACTTTGTAACAGCAGGCAAAGGAGCAAGGGAAAAGCAGAATTCATGTTCATTTTTCAACTCTTATGCCATGTAGTGTGGCACCATCCTGAGGCTAATTCTGAGCCTCTGAAGCCCGGAAAACAGAGCACTATTTGATTTGAATATGCTTACAACTGACTTTGATGCTCACAGACTTTCTTACCTGGCAGCTATCTGTGCCTCCATGAATATTCCCAGCACAGAGCTCATGTTTTTGGACTCTTCCATTCAGAAATTCAGGGCGATTGCATATTTTATTTTCAATTACAGGGAAACCAGTTTCCTTTAAGTAGCCCTCTCCACCAGTTCCTTTGCAAATAAAAAACAAAACAAGATAAATGATAAGGATAAATGGTTTACAGAGCAAATCATGATAGAGCTAAGCAGCAACATAGTACCACAGTCTTTATGCATTGTGCATGAGCTTGCTGCACATAACGTGGAGTGATACAAAAATTAGCAGGCTTTATCATTACTGTGGTACCTATCACTATGTCCTCACCACCGAAATCCACATTGCACTGATTGCCCTTCCCCATTCTGCAGTACATCCCTATGAATCTGGTACCCAATGATATCTGTGGGAGTTGTTCCCAAGCCATTTTCTTTCTCTGTATCTGAATTTTCCCATCTGTAGAAGAGGGGAAGTAGGAAGTAAACGGAAGGTGGAAAATGGCATGAAGATCACAACTAAGGAAGCAGAGAGGGTACTGATGCTCTACTCAGTCAAGGCACTGTGGGAGGTTTTAAAAATGAGGGTGTGATTTCATTTGAGTGAGATCTGGACCAATTTGGCTGGGAGAAAAATCACTCAAGAGGATGAGCAAACTCATCTTCACGTGATTAGGAAACAGCCTAGAAAAACTTTCCTTTTGTTTACTTAGATATTCACTTTGGGTAAGAGCAGAGTGGACTGAGATATAAGAACTAGCATATTCCTAGGTTTGGTTCTCTTCTTTTTGTATGGGTCTAAG
Source organism: Rhea americana (assembly GCF_003343005.1). Lineage (NCBI taxonomy): Eukaryota > Metazoa > Chordata > Aves > Rheiformes > Rheidae > Rhea > Rhea americana. The sequence continues at coordinate 817,757 of NW_028186377.1, read as the reverse complement.
GAGTTTCAATTTACATAGCTCTGAGTGTCAGGAGAATATAAACTAGAGAGAGGGAAAGGAAAGAAAGGCAGTACTTGGAGAATTTTGATAAAATATATACTCATGCACACCTGTTTGGGGTTTTTATGACTCAGAGAGCATTCAGTTTGGATACAAATTGATACTATATTCTTCTAAGAACACGGAGCTTTCAGATGTATTAATGCTGTCCCACCTTTTGTATCCCCCCAGCCAGTCACATAGCACTCCTCTCTTCCTCCTAACACAGCATTTTCTCTAGGCAAACAAACAGGTATTACATGGTTGTTGATGACTGCTGGGCTGAAAAAAAACAAAAGATTCATATAGGAAAGATCGTTAGCAAATTTATCCCTGATACCTCCTTTAGGTTTCTGAAGAGATTAAATGCACTGGGCATAGGAACATACATTCATTTCTACAAAGACAGCACACACTGGTCAGAACACAGACAAATCCCCTTGTCACATCGGAACAGAGGAACGCCCCGGATGAAATGGTACCTGCTCAACTTCAGCAGAGCAACGTCTGCCCCATGTGGCTCCTTGAACAATTTCTCAACGTCTCGTTTCTGCACTGATGGCTCTAATGCTCTTTCTTTGTGTAATCCAAGGAATACTTTGTATGCAGATGGCCGTGAAGACCTATTGGAAAAGATTGCATACGGTGAGCAAATAAATCCACATCCAGGATGTGGACCACTTAAGATGTTGTTGGTCACCTTGTTATATCAAAGTCAGAAAAATAATGCCAGCTTTGGCATAAGCTTAATTCCTTAATCTATTACCTGCACATGAAATGAAGGCTTGCTATGCACATTAGTTGGCAAAAGTTATCACCCATTTTTTTTGATCAAAGTTCTGCTTTTATGAATGATAATAAACTTGATTCAACTCTAAACTTCTTGAGAGGCAAGAGAGAGTTCAGGCTGGTTATTGGGCCCATTTTATTTCTCCTCTGATTTTTCATATCAGATAAAAAAAGTTGTTGTGCGTTATGACGGATACTTACTTTTCTAAACAATGAGCAGCAGTAATAACCCACTGTGGGTCTATGAGAGTGCCCCCACAAAAATGTAGGCCGAAACTGCAATACAGCAGAAAGACATGAAAAGGGCGTAAGTTTAAGTCTGAGAAGTTAATTCTATTGCAATGCAGTTCATAATGTAGACTGTCATCCTTCAAAAATATAGGCCTTTACAATCTAAAGACATCATTCTGCATTTTCGTTAAGTATCAAATATTTTGTTTTCCTTTGACAATATCTCTTCAATGATGGTAAGCTGTGGGGACATCTTTATAAGGTCTTTTATGAAAATGGTTAGATCTCTGTTTTCATTAACCAGTATTTCTGCTACTGGAAAACACTATGTGCAGTGACATAACCATTTTTAGAGATCATGGCTTTTATTTAGCTCTGATCACAGTCAGATAACTTTAGAATTAGATTGGATTCTTAGTTTTGTTACCAACTTAACAGTTAGGTTCAAATGCTTAGGTAGAAGGGCCAATCAAGATGTCTACTAGCCATACTTCAAACTGTTATTTCTACTTGTAGGATACTGGTTCTGCTGCAGCATATAGTGTCAGTTTTTAAATCATTCTGCATTTTATTGAGGTAACAACAATTTTCAAATTGGCAATTGTGTCTATTCTGTACGTATTTATCACAAAATTGGAGCATTCCCAATTATGTGAATGACATTCTTTAAGATTTTCACAGAATAACATAACATAAACTTAATAACATTTATTTTCAAATTTTAGTTTAAAAATATTTAAACCTTGTCTTATTTTTAAACTAAAAGCAAGATTCCCATCAGAATGTTGCAGCTACATACTATAACACACTATAAGATGTAAGGTCTATATTGTTTCCTAGTTCCTTGATTATAAAGTCTAATGTAATGTGGAATAGCTACACCTTGTTCGGAGGCTGATTTGCCAAGGCCAGGAGTGTGGATGTGAAATACACCCGGCAACAATCCTCTGAGCACACAGCTTTGGTCTGAACTTGGATTTTCCACACTCATACTGAGCAGGAGCTATGGAATAAGAAAGAAATCACTGTGAATCACCTCAAAGTATTTGCTGTACCACTCATTGTACTCAAAAAACTCTGAAGTGAGCCTACTACATTTATCGCTTCACCTTTTGATTCGCTGTGCATGCAATTATACACCATAAACCACCTATATGTTGTTAGGTTACATTAATCTGGAATTCTTTGAAATTGTCAGTATCTAAATTCTCCTAACATCATCTTTAGACACACTCTTAAAGATGACAGCAGTGTAAAAGTTGCACTACTAGCTGTATTTATACTAATCTCAGTGATACAGTAAGTGCAATTCAATTACTATCTCTGGATAACAATTTTTTTTCCAGCCTTTTAAGGCTTCAGATGTCTCCAAACACTTCAGAAAGGGTTGCTTTTGTTTAGTCACGGGAAACTGACTTTTAATAACATGGCATGGAGAATTTGTTGGTGCCAACAAAAGACACAAAGCAATTAAAACCAAAAGCCATGTTTCCTCTGCTCTTTAACTGAACACCCGGAAAAAAGTGCTAGTTTTAAAGATAATTTGAATCTATGAAATGAAGACTATAACTATATGAAAATGCCATTTTTTTCCCCTAAGAGACCCAGCCCAATACTTTCAAGGCAGCAGTAATTTTACAGTTACAGTATATGTATATTAAGTAACATCTTTCTTTTTCTTGCCTATTCCTTTTGAGGCGTTTGATCAGAGGTAGTGAAATATATGCTGCTGCTCACAGGAGCAGCTGAGAGGATACAGAGGCAACAAAGACACCCTTCTTCTGGGTGGGAACCACCTCTCTTCCTGGCAAAGCCTTTGTTATTGCTGGATGAGAAGGCAAAACGCCATACTCACCTCTGAGTACTGAACTGCTTTAGCTAGTAGTAAAGACAAGGGAATATGGTTAAATATCCAGGGCCAGACTCACTTCTCACCCATAAGATATGGCACAATACCAGAGAAGGGAAAATCTGTTTTTACATCCAGGACCAAATCAGAACCTCAGCAGATTTTTTGCTGAATTTTGTTTGAATAAGAACATCTTCTGTTCAGCCTGGTCACAAACATCATATGACTTAGTTGTGCCAGGTGACCACACAGGAGGAGGCGTAAATTCGGTAGTAACAGCCTTGTTTTGAAACACATGGAAAAATCCTCATGAACTTCAGTGAGCGCCACGTACAACTTGTGCGGCTTTGGGGGATTAGAAGGAATGAGCACCATTTTTAAGAATTTATACAAGGGTTTTGAGCATCACATCCCTGAACCTTAATTTCCAATCTAAAGCTATTGTACTCTCTTGGATCAGTCTCAGATTAACCTGGAATGTCTTCCAGTGTTCATACAAGATTATAAGAAAGGAAGACATTAGTATTTAAAGGAATAATTACGGCATTTGGGAATGTCACAGTACTCCCAGGCTTTCCTTGGGTCTGCTGTATAGCACCAAGGTCCATTCACATCTCCATCAGGATTCCTGCAATACTGTAACAAAGAATGAAGACATCAGCTATTAACAACAGAGGGACAAAAAAGTCTATCAATGCATAATTCAAAATAATACTGAATTACATTTGAGAAATATTTTTTTCACTTTCTTATTGATGAGTGATTCCTAATTTCTTTTGGCAAAAATTGTTGTTTCATTTTTCTATTCCCTCTGTGAATTTGGAAAAGGTCATAAAAATGAAACTTGTACAACTATCTTCAGCCAGCAAAATCAGCTGGGGCAAGCTTGGACCACTAAGGTCTCAAGAGGTAGAAGAGCTCAACCTAGTACAGGGTTTTGTAAAGCATTAAGTTGTCTATTCATGCTTCTACTGCAGTGAGTAGGAACAGCAGGGTCAGCCCTGAGGTCTTTTCACACCCACTCTGCTTACGTGACTGTGAAGCAAGTGGGTGTTGTGTAAACTGTTCTTGCACAACCAGATGATGCGGTAGAGGCTACTCCCAGAGGCCCAGATGAACTCTTCATTTCATCCTGGCAAAGGGTGTCTGGCTAGCTGAATTACTCTCTGTGTTTCACTGGCCGTACTGACTGATCTCCATTCAGCGCACAACTGCAAAGACTCAGATGCAGGCATATGAATTTAAATGTCTTCATCTCAAACCGAGTCCCACTATCTGTGTGTGCTTATCAGCCACTCTAAAATACAGTAAGCAAGACCACTTGGCCCTGCATTAGATTTTCTAACACAATTCTGCTCTTTCAGAGCAGCTTCACCCTCTCTCTCTCCTGCCCAGACCTAGTGTTCAGTAATGCAGAGAGGAGAAAAGGAGGAGTATGGGCAGAGCACTGTCTGCCACATTGTCCACAGGAGTTGTCAAGGACAGTACAAAACAATCTGAACTCCCAGACTCTGACTTCCCCCTTCTCCTTTCTATTTTAGAAATACTGTTAGATATTTTTCTAGTTCCCTTCCTTTCTCTGAAAAATATCTGATGTTTTAGGAAAAAGGAGAAGATCTTCGCTTCTATTCCACGAGAGTCCTTATTACTTGCTCTATGCAAGAACCAAAAAGTTATGGCAAACAGCTTTGTCAGAGAGTTTCCCCAATTTGACCGGAAATTTAGTTCAGACTATGTCATGCCATYGGATGATTGGTTAGAGTAAGCTCCAGAATCATGCACCTGAAGAAGAAATAGTTCAAACTGGCAACATCAGACAAGCTCTTTGTATCATATACACAGCTTGCTGCAAGCCAGGTAAGTATTGTGTAGGAGATGTTACAAGTCTTAGCAGCTATTGGCTGAGAACAGGAGAGCTAGTAACAGACAGACATGTTAGGACTAGAGAGGAGACGGAGGATGAGTTACAGAAGGAGTTAGGATCATGTATAGCCTTGTGGAGTGGGCCATGGCAGAAGTTGGAGGGGTATGTGGGAGGACAGTATTAGTAGAGAATGAGGGCTTCGGTCCTTCTGGTTTATATCTCAAGAAACTTACACTGGATACTGAATCCCTCACCATCTCACCCAACACTGATGACACTGAAACCTATGATTCCCAGTTCCTCTTTCCAGCAGAAATCTTTCCAGAGGCAGAGATACTGCCCACAGACCAACTCCAGAGAGCCCTTAGCTGCAAGGAGAAATAATTGGTCATCTGAAGCCCTTTGCGTGGGCTGCAGAAGCATTTGAGAGACCTGTTGGATATCTGTGACTCACAAAACTATATGCTGCTTACATGAACAAGAGCTAGCATGGTCAGGTTCTTGGACTGGATTGAGGGGAAGAAATTAATTTACAAAGAGTCAACATGAAATGTTTGCTGAGACCTCACAAAGAAAGGAGAAAATGCTCAATGACAATAAGTATTGCATGGACAGCAGTTTACATTTTTATCCAGGCCTGCTTCTGGATGAGTCGTGGGAGTGAAATAGTCATGGCTATGAGGTGTCTGAGAACTCCACGCTTGACAAGTCCTGCCCCTTCCAGTTTTTGCTACCGTGCCACGATAATCTTTACCATTACCATTTATACAATCTGCAGAGAAAGAGGAAAAGGAAACAATTGTTAGCCATGAGCCATTGGTCACACACTTGATRGTAGTGAAGCAGAAATAAGATACAGTAAATGTGTCTATATTGTGTTATATGCAAAGAAAGAAGGCTAGGAAAGTGTTAATGATGGCTAACAATCACATTTTAATTTGCTTTTATTTTCAAGGTCTCATGAAGGCTAGAAATCAAAGAAAGCTTAGATTCAGCTGACCTCTTATGACTTCAGAAGCCAGAACCAGAAACATCATTTTTTATAAAGTCTTTTTCTTATAGGCACTGTCACCTGCCCACCACATTTTATTTTATGTAAAGAACAATCATACATGTTCCACTAGAATTATTAGTTTTTTAACWAGTAGAACATGATAGAATAAAAAATGAAAACTGCAGCAAATAAACTTCTACTATATAACAAAATTGCATCTGAACTGAATTCAGAAAGTCAGCTCTCCTCCAGTGGGAAATAGAGCCCTGGAAATGTGAAGGCATGGCACAGGAAAAGACATCCTCAGAACAGTTGCCAACAAAACACAAYTACTTCTATATTAATTATCATTGCTATTAGCCTTTCCACAATATTTTGGAGGCTACTAGCCATCTGTTTCCTTGAGTTTCCAATGTGGCAGGATGCAATAGCTGAAGATGTCATATCCATCCAAAATTGAATACAGAACTCCTGCTATAAAATTCTACAAGACAGTTCAGAACATTAAGAGGATGAATAYAGTCTTATATTAAATCGTATAGTTATTCAGAGTTCCCTGTTTTTCATCCTCATTAAATTCTATGTGAGTTTTCTATCAAAAATACATCTTACTGGTCACCAGCATTCCTGGGGGAAGTAGGAAGCGTTCATACCAGGGTTTGGTTCCAGTGTTGTTTGAGGAGGTTTGGGTAAATTCACTTGCACAGGATCATCACATCTCTTCAGGTTGCAGTACTCCCATCTCACACTGGGGTCAGTGGTGTAACACCATGGGCGGTTATCAGCATCTGGGTTTCTGCAATAATTCTGCCTCAGGTCCCTACAAATGTAAGCACATTGTATTCCCATCCATGCCAAAGCTCTGAGAAGAACTTGAAAAAATATTTTAGAAAATAGGTGAGGTACAGAGTATATATTCATTTTTTTAGGTATCATAGAAATCCTTTTTCTACCTAGCAAAAAAATCAARTAATATTTGCAGAGGATTTAATTATGCAAATACATATTCACTGATTAATGCTTATAATAGTAACACTGTTTCCAAATATAGATGAGTAAATGTTCATAAGCATAAAAATATAGCATTCTTTTTACATATTCAAATAGATTAATAGAATTTAAGGGTCCCCCCCTTTTTTTTTATTTTGCATTTTGGGATAAACAAATGCTAAATATTAGGCTTAAGAAAGAAAATAATCCAGCCGTTCCTCAAACTCTACAAAACTGCAAACTAGAAAGCAAAGACTTATGCATAAACTCAAGAGCAGAAATAGTTCAATTCAGTAGAAGGAAAAGTTATGATAACTCTTAACCCTTTTCAAAGTAATGTAAAAATACAGTATTAAATAACAGTCTAAATCATAACAGTGACAGCTGTGGTCTGTTTTAAGGCTGAGACTAATAGAAAATGTTTCCRTATTTTAAAAAATAATGAAAGGAATAATTTTTATCGACTAGGATCCCCTTCCCAATTATAAAATCATTATTTTGTAAAGATGCRGCAAATAAAAATGAGTCCATTAAAGGTCATTGTTCAGTGAAACACAGAAATGTGAAATAAACATACGCATTTGGGAAYTGTTTTGCCGTTTTATTGTGACGGTGTGGTGACATTGAATTCCAGGCTTGGCATTTCTTTCCCGTGATAGTGAAAGAAGTTGTGCCACGATAATTCACGCCRTTGCCTCGATAGCACTCCTCAGTAATTTGAGCCTGCTCAGGCACATCAACAGCTGTAGTGAATAACAGAAACCAGTCCCTTGCATTTTAATAGTTTGATATTTATACATGAGCATAGAAAAACCAACAGAAAATAAAAAGCCAGAGTAATTCTGACAGCTCCAGGATGCTCTCTGTAATAAATCTTACTCAGACTATAGATCAAAAGGAAGATTCCCCAAAACATTTGTGAGAAGGTCATAGATTGCTTTCATATGTGAGACTCTATTCMTTAAAAGCACTTGTACATCAATTTAACTATCATGCATTCAGATTTATTTCACYTAAAGATCCAGAAACGTTCACATCTAAGTTTCTCCAGAGTAGGGAATGCCTGTGGTTTTGCCACAGATGCACATGTGGAGTAAGCTTACCTTGTGTAAAGAGAAGTTTCTTTTGATTACTTTTTATGGAGCCTTGGTTTATTGCACTTAAATTGTCTTAAGTTTTACTTTGAATTGAATTTTTCAGGAAGTGGCAGATGAAGCTAATTATCTTCTGCACGGAGCATTTTAAAATTCAGAGGTGGAGAGAAACACTACTTGGCAAAAGGAAAAGATCTATGTTACTGTAATTTTTCCTAAGCTGGGTCTGTAGATAATTTCTCTGCACTTTTCYACCAGACTGAAAGTACCAGCCTGGCTCCCCACTGGGCCCAGGAGTCCAATTGATATATAGCAGTAATAAGAGTGACAGCAATAATACAACCGATCAAAGAATCACCTAATATTTTTCAAAACAAAACCAGAAGACACCTAACTTCCATATTGCAGATGTCTCCTGTTCTTACCAGGGGTCTCTGGCTCTGTCCCATCGCAGGAGGGTATGGTGCAATATTCCCACCGAGCGGTTCTGTTGGTGGTGTAACACCACGGCATCTTCTCATCATCAGGGTTTCTACAATAGTTTTCCTCCAAGTTCCTGAAACAGAAACCCTAACTAAGAAAAGCATCTCATGGAAACCTGATAAAGGTTATGAACAAGAGGCGAATGTATCTTGCTGCCCRGTTTACTGTTACAAGTGGATAACTACTGCTGTCATTTACTGATCATATGTACTTGGTTTATAGATGAATAATTGCAATGCACTGGTGTTTTGGATACAGAAAATCAGATGCTTGCTGGATTGACAGATGTACTGAGAGATTGTACTTCCTCTAGTACTTTAAACCCCAAAGCAGCATAGCAGAAACATGTGGTGACAGAATGTAACTGCAAAGGAAAATCTTCWTTATGACTTTCTTACTCCATACTACTTCACCTGAAAAGAATACTGTAAAAGGATAAATTGAAGAGGGGGAAAGACATTTCTAACATTTCTAACATGCTCTAGGTGACCCTGCTCAGGCAGGGGGGTTGGACTAGATGATCTCCAGGGGGCCCTTCCAACCTTACTGATTCTGTGATTGTGTGATTCTGTGTGATTTAAGAGAGTCTGAAACCATAAGATTTGAGTACATGAGTACTCAAAGAATAAAAAATCAAATAAGAAGAAAAGTGAAAAAAGAGAGCTGAAAAGGAGAGTGATACAGGAATTGTGTGAGCTGTTGTGATGAACAGCGGAACTGTTACTTCAACAGAGTTGGAGAATGATGACGTAACTGTGCCTTGGCACTTCTCATGGACGCTGAATAATGAAGAGGTTTCACTTACTTGCAGGGATAGTTTTCAGGAGTGCGAGCATGTTTGTGAGGAGACTGAGCACTCCAGTGCTGACAGGTATTTCCTGATTCTGTAACAGATATCTTGCCTTGGTAGTCTTCTCCTCTTCCTAATAGACATTGACGCCCTGGTTTAGGAGTTGGTGGGGGTGTAGCTATGCCAGAAAAAAGAACTGAAATTAAGCAGTGTCTTCAAGACATATAAGAAAAAACAAACTTTGACTTTTATAGTTAAATTGGAATTTCTTTGCAGGTAAGGTAAGGTAAGTAAAGACTAAAATAGTTGGAAAGTCTGAAATGTAGAGAGAATATCTAAATATACCTTCTTAATTCTTCTCACTCCCACTTTAACATTTTCACAATCAGACTGCCAGAAAAGCATTTCCATCCACTTTTTTACATCAGCCAGGAAACAACAAAACCAAGTGCCCAGCAGCCCCATCAGAACAGAGTTGAGAAGAGAGCAAATGGCAATATTGTGAAGAAAGCTGGGATGAAAGTGATAGGCACATCAGTGATAGATAGAGGTTATAGATACAGATATAAAAGACGTTCTCCAGCTGGTGAGAGCTAGAGACAGTGAGGATGAGACCTGGAGAAAAGCTCCAAGGAAAAGTATTGAAGCAAGGACAGGATTCTAGGGGAAAAGAAAATCTAAAAAGGGAGAACTGAACTGCAAGAGCTTCCAGAAGATCAGAAGATTTTCGGGAAGAATGATACTGTTTAGCATCAGATGAGGAACGCRGAAGAAAGACATGAAACACTGAGACAGCTGATCATGGAGCAACGCATGGAGAAAGAGAGATGTGTTCCAGGCAAAACCACTAGAAATGCCTATGACAGAAACCTTTAGCACCGAAAGAGCTACCAAAGTTTAATTTTAAAGTTATTTCCTTTTTTTTTCCCAAGATCAAAGTTAGCACAATCTTTTATTCCTTTATATTTTGGGTCTTCTTCATTTGTTCAAGCTCTTTGCAAAATGGTCTCTCCGTGCCTAGATCTCTGTAAGTCAGACTCACTGCAGCGAGGAATGTCACAATATTCCCAGCGTTTAGTGGGGCTGGTAGTGAAACACCAGGGTCGAGGTTCACCATCAGGATTACGACAATAATTCATTTTYAGATCCTTCTCCGGAAAACTGAACAAAAAAAATTAAAAATAGAAGTCACTAAAGACTGACTGTAATGATTAGCCTGTCTGTGGCAGAGTGGTCTTCAAGCCACCCTGACAACAAATCATTCAGCACCAAGTCCAACTCACTTTTCRGGGAGGTATCCGTGAGAGTGAGGTTTCTGGGAATCCCAGCGCTGGCACTCAATCCCAGATACTGTTGTTGAAACCACTCCATGGTAGTTTTCTCCACTGCAGTGCATGCACTCCACTGTACAAGAAAGGCAGAATGAAGCCAAGAAAGACAGAAAATCACTATGGAACTGGGCCATAAACATTCGCACTGATTTCACCTCAACATCAAGTCTAATAAAAGTGCAAGGCTGAAGGACAAGCCTTTGACAAAGTAAAACTTTTTTTCTCAGTAAGATGACTTTAGCTACTTGATTATATCAATAGTATTTTACTTAACAAAAAAGACTATATTTTTTAAAGGAGCTAAATTGAAAGTATTAAGCTATAATTGAAAATCTGCACCTTGCTGCCATTGTGTTTTTGACTTTTGCACTAACAACTGTCATTTGGTCCAATTTTAGGATGATGGTAAGAAAATAAAYTCATACACCATCCTTTATCAATGAAAAAAAAATTTTTGTAGCTATTTGGGATATTTTGGGTATCTTCCTTGTTTGTGCTGAAAACCTCTGAAAAGTGCCAGGTTGAACTAACCTTCGCTCTGGAACAAATCCTCACTTAAAACCAAAAATAAAAATAAKTTCACATTCTTTAACATCTTCCAAAAAAGAGAAAAAAAAGGTATATGTATCCTGACCTTCACACTCTGGAATGTTACAATAATCAAATCTGGTAGCAGGATCTGTTGTGTAACACCAGGGTCCCTTTAGATCTTTATCGGGATTTCTGCAGTAGTTTTCCTCCAAACCTGCACTGGGATGTTTTTCAGCTGTGTATCTGTAAGAGAATTAAAATGAGATTAGATGAYAAGGGAAATATCTAGCTATTCAGCTGACTTTGAATTCTAGAAGTGAAATCTCTATGTGAGGACCACATTGTAGATGTCATTCATTAGAAGTCTCCTTACTGCTACTGAGTGCCACTGGCGACAAGTTAGAAGTGTCATAGCTACAGATTTCAAGAAATATGTTGTCTCAAAGGCTAGTTATGTCTTTAATATTTGCATTTACACCGACTGTTCAGCTTGCAGTAAGTTCTGTTCAGCTGAGGTATTTTTTAACACAGAGAAAAGTCTCTGTTATCACATGCAGGATATTCCCTGGGAGATGCGGTGAGAGGATGTTCACTAAACATGTGAGAGCTCTCTGTAATCTGGATGCTATGTTGTGTCAATAGGAGGTTACTAAGTAAACCCTGTCGGCTGTTGTTCATTAAAAACCAGAAATACTGCCTGTGAGTAGTCCATGGATTCATGGATAAAATAATGTACCTCCATCTCATCTGCCACATTTTATACTTTAAGCCAAGAGATTAAATTCTTGCCCTGGTGAGAATACTGAAAAAGTCTTACTTCATTTCAACAGAACCAGGTGCTTCCCTGTCCAGTGTTTCACTTGTTTAAAGACCAGAAAATTTAARCAGCATGGCAAAACTGACTGGGTCCCCTTTGATTGTGTAACTCAACTGCAATTCTCTGAGTTATGAGTTAGATTAGAGAAAGATAAGCATGRGAAATTATTTCATAAGAGGAACTTCAACACCAATTTGTCTATAAAATTACTTAATAAATCAAACTACTTAGAAAAAATTCAGAAAAATATGTAAGCAAATATGAAAAAGTCATACTTTGGTTTGTGGGGAACATTATCAGACCACTTCTGGCACTGCACACCCTTCTGAGTTTTGGCTTCTGTTCCTCTGTAATCCACCCCATTTCCCTTCTTGCATTCTAGAAGATAAACTGAAATGATACACATTTAATTAATCAGTATCATCACATTTCTGCTGGAACTAAGCATATACAAAATCCATTTTCATTTTAATATGTTAAATGCATTTGGCCATATTCTCTTATGTCTTTAGAAATAGAGGTGACATTTTAAAAACGTACTAGTTAGCTGACGTCAGTGTTGAATTAATTAGTATTGAAAAACTTATGCAAAAGCCCAAAACTCCTAAATGAGAATTCTTAGAGAAACAAGCGTAACAAAATATGGCTATTTTGATTTAAATCAATAGATTTAAATGATAGAATATRTTTTTATAGGCACTATAACAAAATATAAAAGCATTCTTTTTTATTGCCTCCAATGATTTTGTTATAGTAATGCCTAGTAATTAAAATCAAGCCTTAAAACAGAGTAGTTCAGCTGAAGAAGATAACAGTATGAAGTCACAGATGCATATGCACAGCATTTTACCGGTATAAAAAAATTAGTGCTTTAAGTTGATCCCAATTGTTACATTCATATAAATAGAGATGACAATATCTCATTAAGGTTCACCTTGTCATGAATGAAATTTAATTAATTCATGATATTATGCTAAAACAATAACTCTCCACTGTACAAGATAAGTTTGATAGCTTTGAGCATTCTTAGCTTTTAGAACTTAATAGTGCCTCCATGAAAAAAGGAAAAGAAAGAGAAAAAGAATTAACAATGAATCTATGTCTTTACAGAAGTTAAGGGGAGTTCTTATTGCTGACCTAAGCCTGGATTTGTATTAGTAGCCTTGAAAACACAAAATAATGAGAGCTGAAAGCTCAGCATGATCAATTTTTCCTGGCTGGAGCAGGGAGCAACCATAACCACTTTGCAGCCTTTAAGACTGTTCTGGGAAGACTGAACAGTTGTCTTTCCCATCAAAGAGCTCATGGCTAAGACCAAGAGCAGGCATATAAGGGTCAGCTCTGCCAAGGAAGAAAATCAGATTTATGCAAGCTACCTCAGATTTTAGATATCTGTGGTTTAGGAAGAGTCAGTGCCTGGCAGTATGGCCTCCGGGTTTGAGAGCTAGTCAAGAAACTCATCTAATAGCTCCTCCACCCAAAGTCATGTGTTCACATCATGGTACTCAGCAGCCGTAYTAGCTTTAAGTATTCCCAGCTCCCTACAGCTTCCTCTTTTCCCAGGGTTTCATCACATTGCTTTCACAGATATATCTGCACAATTGGCGGCAGGGTCATGCTGTTGACAAGATCTGTTGTGAAGGAAAACTTGACAAAAGCCTCATACTGTATTGCAAAACTGCAGCTTTATTCCAAGTATAGAGAAAAAATGTAAAATAGTGAGTGAGGAATGTCAAGCATACAAACCTAAAGTTGATGAAAAGCAGAACTTTAGATTCTTGTTCATGTGCCCTAACACAGATCACTTGTGCAGATGCCATTTTGTGCAGGACTCATCAGTACAAAACATATATATAAAGAAATGAATATATCACAAGAAGTATCTATTGCAAGGCTGGTTCACAGTGCAGGTTCTTGCAATTACAAGTTCATTATCTCTGAGTCAAGAGTTCTGTCATCTTTGTTTGCTTTTCAAACAGCTAGTAAAATTTAAATGATAAAATTAATTGTTGCCACAGGCCCACAATCCAAACACACTGGCCATAAGAGTCACAAAACTTTCTTAGTGTCATTGTCTACTGTGTTCAGTAGCAAACGTAACAAATCATTTTTGTCAGTTCCTTATTTGGTCATTGAAGACAGACTTCACCATGCACTTTTTTTCTAAAAAATATAGATTGAATTSATAAACCGATTTTATTTTTCTCAGAAACATTCAGCAGCCTTTACTTCTCCCCACCACTCAAAATTTCCCTATGCACAGTGTATATTTCATTGATCAGTTCCTCCCTTCTAGTGGCAATGAAGAAATCTCTCTTCTAGGTTGTGACCTACAGATCTATCTTGACAAAAGTGAAAAGAATTAATAATTGAATCTGAAAATAGTTTCAGATCTTCTGTAGGCAAATAGATAGTTTAGATCTGTATTTCTAGGTCTATCTTTAGGACCACTTTTATTTCAATATATATATGGACAAGTGTGCAGTTTACTGTAGAAATTTTAGTTGGAAGCCATATGGATTCCTCAAGAGTTTTGCAATAAATTAACATTAAAAACCCTGAATAAATAAACATTGAATCGATCAAGTGATGATTCTTTCTGTTTGCATAAACTTTTGACCATTTACATAACCCTCAGGTTTCTTTCTGTCTGGTGACAAATAACCAGCTTCAATCCTCAAACTCCATGTTCGCTTGGGTTAACTCTTTAGAGACAGGTATGTGGATAGCAATTAAAAAATGCAAGCTTTACTTCTTATTAGTCTCTCTACAACATAGACAAGATTAATCATCTGTTTTATACACAATAGGATAAGCAACTGAAAAAACCTGATTTTTGTCCCAAATGGCATCCAGTTTTTCGAAACAAAGATAAAAAGTGATTAGCTCTCAGATACTAATTGCTCCTGGTCCAAAAATAATATTGATTTCAGCAACAGTATTGCAAAAACGTCTGGACAGGTGATAGGAATTTCCTTGAAATATCAGGACAGTAGCAGCTGCTAGAAGCAGTTATGTGATCTACCTAGGTAAATGCTACATTTTTGTCTTGTATTCTGTAACACAATAAAATTAAACTGAAGTTATCCTTAGAATGGATAAATGATTATTTTTTCATTTAAGACCGTCTGAAAATGGAAAGATGGGTACCAGAGAAATCCTCTGACACACACGCACACACACTAGATTAGATAGACAGAGAGAGAGACAGAGACAGAGAGAGACAGGGAGAGAAACAGACAGATAAATAGTCAGAACTCTGTCATATTTTGTACTGAAATCTTGGAAATATCACCCAGCTACAATCAAAAAGTTCATAACCAGAAGAGAAAACAAAACAATTGAAATGAACTTCGTTTTTGATACTCTTAATATTTAGCTCAATCTTTTGATTTCTGTGGGTGGGATATGAGGACAACTTTTGGATATTTAGGTTCAGTAAACAGTAAACAGACCTACAGTTTTTCGTATCTTTACTGATGGAGTTGCTATGCTTTCCAAGAAACGAAAATCTGTCTGTGACCTCAAAAGGCTTAAAAAGATGCAGTCGCTATTTCCCACTGAATGTTGCAGGACTGTCATCAAGGTTTTAATCTCGGTAAATCCAAATGACATCTCAAAGATAATAGGACAAACCAGAATGATAGCCCAGCTTTTGATCACTGTACTGAAATAAAATCAGTACAGAATATTTAAATGTAAGTTATTTGTTCAGTCTTTAAGTTTTTTTACTTGCTAGTGCATCCATTCATCATTCATTCTACAATAGAAACTGCAGAAAATTTGCTTAGCACTATTTAACCATGAGTTAGGGAAACTGCCATGGCTTCTGGCTGTAATAAAAATATCTCATCTTCAAAACATTAAATTATTTAGCAGTGATACATACACCAAAAAGCAGCTGTCTATATACTTCAGAGCATTACCTCCAGCTGTTACAGATGGGTTATTCAGGTAGAACCAAATTCTCTGCCAGAAAAAATAATTCTAGTAGTGATCTGACCATTTAAAGCATCAAAGGATTTTCAAGCCAGGCAGTGAGTTAATAAAGGCAGCTGATTACTACTTTTCTTTAATTATAATAGTTCTGGTGAGTTAAGCTGTCAAAATTAAACTCTAAAATGGGTTGAAAATCAGAGCAGAGTCAAATATCTCCTGAAAGATTATGTAAAAATACAAGAATTACACAGAAACGTGGAAAAAATTAGATTGGAAAGGACCCTCAGTGGTCTCTGGTCCAAACTCCCATTCAAATTATGGTCAGCTTCTGAGCTGGATGAGATTGGTCAGGGCTTTACCCAGTCAATATCTGCAAAGGTGGAGGACCCACAGTATCTCCAGATAATGTGGTCCAGTGCTTATGCATCTTCACTGTAAAAAAGTCTTTTTCTTATATCTACAATGTCAGATATTAAAAGTGAAACACGTTCCTCCTTTCTCATGGATAGCAAGTGCTCAGTGCTTGATTATACAATTCAAAAATTGTTTTAGAACCCAACCATATGTCTACATTTGGCATATGGTGATAGATTTTTCAAAAGACGATCAAGAACTTGGATATCTGATATTTCTTAAAAACAGATTTACTATCTTCAGACAGAATATCAGATCAAGTACACTTCAATCAAGTCATTCCTATTTAAGACAAAACAGAGTGACCAGGAATAAACCACATAWAAATGAAGAATCCAAAATATCACCACATTCATCAATTATATTCATTAAAACATACAATAGGATACAAATTTTGCTAAAGTTCATTAATTAAAGAGTAAAAACATCATATAACAATATACAAATACTATAAGAAAGACTATTTTAAACTGAAGCATGATTAATACCTCTAATCCTTCTAACAATGCGTGAAACTAAAACAGTGTTGGTTTGAGTCCTGATTTAGGAAACCGTGAATTTTCTTTAGAGACATATATGAAATTTTCTGGTAGTTTCCATCAGTTTTCAAGTGGGCAAAGGTATATTGCAGCAACCTTTGCCAGCACAAGTTCCTAGGAACTCCATTAGGGGCAGGAAGGATGCAGCTACAGGTTATCAGGCTGGTTTAAAAGAAGAAAGGAGTCTTAAGCACCTCAGTTACTCTGAGCACCATTCCCATTCCCAGAGCAAAAATGCTCTTTTCTGCCTTTTGGCCCCTGATGTCTACATTTAAGGAGTAGGAAAAATGCTAGACTACTGATCTGGAAAATAAAACGGCACCACTGCTTTATCAGCAGTTGTGGCAAGAAACAGAGACTAGGAAAGAGCCAATCTATCGTTTTGGACTTAGCCCACTGTTTTTACAACAAAGTTATGTGAGTCCCACTAGAAAGCAAAGCTCAGTGAAGTAATACCAAAATATAGACATACTTCTTTTTTCATAAAGAACTGCATTTGTTCTTCTGAATATTACTGCTGTCTTGGTGTTGTCRGCCAATGTTAAACACTGTTGGTCTTTGCTGGTGAATAAGAAGGCTCTGTTGAAATTAAAAGGAGAGACCAACATAAGAAACAGTAATTGAACATCAGTTATAATTTTAGCAAGCACTTCCCTTCAACAATGTTTCAGTAATGTTAGCCAAATCACTGAGTATCCCAGCTCCTATTTTCAGTGGTGACTTTGATTCCTAAGTCTCTATACCAACTTAGGTTGAAAGGGAGCTACATGAAAAAAATTACAGAAGGGGAAACAAAAGAGGATTTATAATGTGCCAGAGACACCAGGGAACATGCTAAAGATGGCACCTGCGCAAGAGACCTTCACCTTCTTTCAAAAAAATTAGTGGTCATTCAAGAAGCAAGATATTCTGCAGTAATCTGAGGCATATCAGCAGTTACCAAGGAGCAGGCAAAACACAACAAGCCAGCACCTTAAATTACCTTGTGATAACTGTTCTGTCTCTTCAAACTCAAAGCAATGTAAGCACTTTGGAAAATATTGCCATTTGTCTAGTCAGTAAGTGCCCAGTTCATAAGACATCCTGTAAAACTAGAGTGGATGATGTAACCTGTACATTATTATCTAAGGAAACCTCCTGACAGGCTAAGCAATTTCTGTGTCTGCCCTTCATGAATCAGTAACGAGCAACAGCAATATGGTAGTCAGTGGCTAGGTCTATACCAGGGAATGAAATACTGACAGAGCTCATTTTGTCGCCCTTGAGGCCAACTGATACAGTCTAGATGCATCCATACCTGTAAATTCCCACCGCCTCTAAATGAGAGTGGACATATCTGAACTTCCTGTTGGGAATGCTAACTTCCAAACGGTGCCCACGAGTTGCGTGGGGAGTGCTGGCTGTCCCTGATCAAAATCATGCTAGGGGTTGTTCGCACTGCTCTAAGCCCAGCTCTCGGTAGTGTCTAATTTACAAATAGAGACGTAGCTAACAGGGATGGTCCAACACACTGCTAAGGCCTGATGACAAGACTGCAACGTTGACCTGATTTCGTTGTTCTGAAGCACTGGTCTGACTGTCCTGCAGTGCTGGTGTGATTTTGAAGCTCTGCCTACCATTTGCATTTCCCCCAGATTTTTCCTGCCAGATATCATCCATTCTTTACTGACTTTAAGAAATCTCACTGACAAAGCAAATGTAATTAATTAGAGAGGCAAGGACAGAATGCCCTGATGTTATTTCAGTCTCAGAATCTCATAAACTTTGGTGATGTTGAATCTGATCTGAGGCAGAGGCTGAGGAATGATCATATATCCAAACATGTCCCAATAGGGAACAATGATCCTCTATAAACTATAAATGAATTATMTGAACATAAAGTCTCAGCCTCTCTGTCTTTCTTCCCAACTGAGCTAAGTACTACTGAGGCAGCGCCTTCTCTGTGTGGTCTTCAGAGAGGGAAATAGGATCAAAGGGAGCAAGTGATGCTTCACACACTCAGACCGAGTATCTCTGTGATCCTTTATTATTACATCTCTTTAAAATAAGTGTAATTTTCCCTCTTGATGCTATATATTCCTCTTTTTTAGATTTAGAATACAAAGTCATAGAACATGTAAAAAACTCAGCAGTAGAGTATCCCTGCCTTGAATAAAAGCCCTGATGGGGAATCAAAGGCTGGAAACAACTCTGCAGACAATTCCTGTTCAGAGTTCAAAAAGTGTCCCACAGAAGTGGCAGATCAAGAACTGATGAAAATTAGAGCCAGAGTCATATGGGAGGAAAGCCTCCTACTGCATTAAAGATTCTCTTCATCACTACTAATGCCTACTTTACTGCTGAAGTTCAAAGGGCTTCTAGGATTTAAGAATACAATAGGCTTCACTAAGATAGGAGCCTGAGCAAAGGACAGTAGCATAGGCTGTCTTACCCRCTCTGTGCTCGCTAACTGCCTGGGCCGGGTTAAATGCAGATRTAGAGAGAAGGCTTGGATGCAAACAGGGTTTAGGACAGTCAGAGGATTAAAGTTTAGGTGACTACCTGTTTCTCAAAGTGAACAGAAGTTACACAACTCTAGTAAAACTCAGAATAATGGATGCATCTGCAGGATAATTGGTAATGCAACGAAACTGATGTCATTATTGTTGTATTAATTTCCAAGCAGTTATTTATGACTCTTATGGTAAAAGGAGCATAAAAGCATTAATCAAACCACATCAGGCTGGTTTTCAATGTGCCAAACTGTGCACCAAGATACCATTATGCTTTCCAATGAAAATYCAAAATAATTTTTGAAATGTCCTTATTGATTTTTGCTGTCTTCACCCAAATCTCCCAGGCATTCACTTTCTACGTATCTTCTGTTTTTCTCACAAACTTTGGAAACACATACTTCTAAAAAAGTTCCTCAAAAGTAGTGTCAATAAATAAGGCCAAATACTTCATCATCTGTGATTAAACATATGGAAATCAGCAGAAATTACCTGCAAGTAAATTTATTTTCAGTTTCACATTGCTCCGCGCAGTTTTCTTTACTACTTGTCTTATAAATTTGCTTCTTCGAGCTAAGCAGCCAAGCCCCCTCTGTTCTTACATAGCCATCTAGTATGTCTCCTAGTACTAAAAAAAGAAAAGAGAAAGAGTTAAAAATGACAATGCTGATGCTAATATAGTTTATTTCAAATTTTCCTGTTAAATTCTGCTACCTCAGTTAGTAACATAATTTAATTACAGTAATACTGAGTTAATGGTGACAAAAATGAGTAAAGCTTGTGTCCCCTAGTATAGTGAAAGGTAGTGTCATTAAGGCAGATGGCTGAAAACACAGTAGAAGGTAGGASAGAAATGTGGCTTGAACAGTGTTTTGTACCGTTTGGAAAGTCATAAAAAGTAGCACAAACCTAATGTGTAGAGTGATGGGAATATTGAAGAGGACCCAAAGACCCAAGGAYCCAAAAAAGCAACACAAAGAAGTAACTGATAGTCCATATCTTGGAGAAAAAGGAGAAACGGGACTGAGAGAGGATGTGAAACAATGACTGTCCATTTCTGACAACTACCCACATGAAATATGTAATCATTTCATTTTTTTCAGTCCCATCATAGTTGTTTCCGTTCAAAGGCTTTTGCAAGAAACAAGCCAGCCTCAGTCATTCCTTGGAAAGGAATTTGCCATCTTTTCCTATTACATCTATTCTAATTCTGAATATTAAGCTATAGTTCACAGAACTATGACTTTAACAATTCCAGCAAGAGGGTCATGGAGTTGCATGAGTCTTGTGGTTGTTACGGTTTCTATCATATGAAGATTTTGCTCTGGGAGTTCCTCATTCTGAATGGTTTCAACCCCAAACACGTACTTGGCCATGGTCTTTGCAAYATATCCCAGCCCTGCTCTGTGCTTTGCACAGCTGCTGAACAAAAGTCGTACTGGGGAGGAATGAGACTCTGGTTCCCCTCAAGGGTGACAGTTTATCCAGCAAACCTGCAGAGATGCACTTCTTCCTTTGTCTTCTTCTGACTCTTTCTCAGCAKTGATGTCCAATACCAGCAGAAGGGAAAGAAAGCAGCTTTGTCCTACCCTGACATGTTGCCTGTGATTAAGGGACTCCCCAGGGCTACTCAGTTAAATGTCTTTTAGGCTGAGGAAGGCTTAGCACCTACTTCACTTTCTCATGGTGCAATATATAGGCACGAATGATTCCTGGTCCAGTGAAATTCCTTCCCCTGCACGCTACTTCAGTATGCAAATTGTACTGTTCTCAATYATTTTGCATCGACAAGACTAAACTAATGAAGTAAACACAAGGGCCAAATTATGCTGCTTCTCATGCTACTGCAAACCCAGAGAATTCAGTGGAGGTTTTTTGCTGGGTGTATGCTGTTGCAGGGTAGCGTAGAGTTTGGCCTTGGGTTCCCAGCCCTAAGGGCTGGCAGTTTAACAGAAAGAAAAAGGAAAACTAAAAAAAAAAAAAAAAAAAAAANAAGAAGAAGATACACTGGAAAGGGATACAATGAAAGTTCATGTGATAGGCACAGGACTCACTGATTCCACTGCTTATTACAAGCCAAAAGTGAAATCAGAACGAAATTAGAAGTGAAATCTGTTTTGAGAGAAATCATTAAAACAAGGTAGAGCAATATTATAGGGATTCTCTCCCTCAAAGGACAAGAAATTAAAGAATTCCTAATATATTAAAATGTGGCTTCTATGCAACCTTAATTCTCTTCTGATCTGACACTTTGACTTGACCTTACCGTTATAATTAGAGAAATTAATTTTAAAAATATCTGTTTTATTTGGATCATAAAAGTATATGTTTTTCCCGTTTCTCTTATGGGGAAAAATATATTTTCTTTCATATTCCCTACATGGCAGGGAATAATACTTAGAGGGAAAAAAAAGAAAATAGATGTAATAAAAACTCAGCAAGTTTTTTTTGCTGCTGYTTTTTTCTAAGCCTATGCAGTTCTTCAGTGTTAAAAAGATCTATTATTGCCTTATTCAGAAATGCAAATATTTACAGGAATTTGATAAATGATTTGCAGATAAAAGCAGACAATTGCAGACAAAAGCTCATATCTCATAAATTCCTGCCCACGTAYATAATTATTACTTAGGTAAGAAGTCTCTCTTGATTTGAATGAGCCTGTTCACCTGAGAAAACACAACTTAAAAGCATGAATTTAAGTTCAGATGATCTTTCTTTAACATTAAATAATGTCTATAATATGTTATTCTGGAGTATATCTGTAATATTTCTATTTCTAAAACTAACTCATCATCCAGATAATAAAGTCTATCCATACGTTATRCTAACTTCTCCAACCTCTTTTATATTTTACAACTACACATGTCAAATTTGTATTTTATTGTTATTTTTGCATATGTGCTAGCATACTTGTAACTATATATTTAACTGTAATTGCAGCTGGCCATTTCATTACACAGAATGCCTAAATGAAGACACACTGTCTGAATTCCCTACTAAGTTTAATCTTTTCAGTACATAGAATACTTACTTGAGCTTTCTGTAAGAGTTACGATCTACTAAACCCATATATATATATATATATATATGTATGTATATATATATATAAAGAGATTTACTTAGTTCTTAGCATTTTACGGATGATTTTATACCACCTTTCACAAAAAATGTTCTTAAAGCATCTAGATTACTGCAGGTACTGATACTGACCAGATTTTGCCCCCCCCCCTACTGAAATGAAATGAAAATTTTTCCCATAAGATTTTGGCTATGAAAAGGATGGAAACTTTAGTGCAAAAAGGGAACTTTTCATTTTCTTTTTTATTTTGTTTTGAATGCTGCATTTAAAAATCTGTAAACCTCTACCATAAGGATCGACATCAGGACCACRGCGCTCGGCAGTGCTTGGCAGGAGGAACGGCTCTGGGATGTGATCCCAAGCCTGCTGGCATTCGAGGCAGCCGTCACAGGGACTGCGGTGGGCTTGGCAGCAG
>NW_028186377.1:785726-794012 GCF_003343005.1 Rhea americana | reverse complement strand
GTAAGGCTTAAAGTTCATTTTGGTTTGATGGCTAGTATGCATAACTTTAGGTTTAAGAGACATAGGTAGTTATTTAGTGCTTTCCTTCCCAGACACTTAAGCTTATGCCACATGCTTAAACTCATCTAGTGAGGGTGTCAGACTTTGCTCATCCATGTGTTATCCTGATTTCAACATCAGCTCACTCTGCATTTCCCAAGTGGCCTTTGCCTTGGAAAAGTTGCACTATAGGACCATTGTGTGGCTTCTCTAGCATGTTAGCTCGCTGATGGAGCTTCAAAACAAATTGTTGAATCAAATATGCAAATGACTCACCAGAGTCAGATGGGGATTGTATACTGGATAAAGAAAACAGGTCTGAATAGGCACTTACGGGTCATGAAGTTTAGTCCCAGGCAATTGAAGGCAAAAAGTTCATAGAASCATGATCTCCATCTTAAAATTAGTGATGTTACCCATGTCCTTCTTGTCCTACCTATTTTAAATAGAARTGACAATGCATTGAGACATGAGATAAGGCTTGGGGTGAAGGAGTAAATGTGTAAGAGAAAGATTCCAATATGGGTGCCAGATTAGTTGCTATTTTACACATTATCCAAAAAAATCTAGAGTTGATCCTGCTTGTAGTCTTGTGATATTTTTCTCCTGTAGGATGCTGTAATACCATGTTATCTAGTTTTCTTCTGCACTTGAACCCATTTTAATGCAACTTGTGAAGTACAGCAAAGCTTAGGATATCTGTAAAGGCTCTGAAAACTGTTAATGGTAAACTAGGGCAACAAAGCAGATGGGTCTAAAAGAGGAGCTGAAGGGAGTTGGAGGCAGCTCAGGGAAAATTTTAAAGGATAAGAGAAAGAGGCTGTTAATGTCAACTCCTTTCCCCTTCTTTTGAAATGCCAAAGAGGCAACTGTGCTTAGTTTGACATTGTGCAATTACATATGGGAAAGGAGCATAAAATGAAGTAAGCTTCTCTAGCAAGCACACTTTCGAGAACGCTTCAGATCTGGCTTAGTCCCACATCTTAACAATCTTAACCCTGTTTTCAATACTGTCAGGGCCAGCATGGCTAGTGATCCCTCACTCCAGGCTTTTTCAATGGTTTTGAAGGGTCCCCTGGTTGTTAGACAGAGAAAAGGAGGTCAGGACTCCTGAGCAGTGTCCAGCGTGAGCATTTGCTCTGTCTACTACTTGCAGGACCAGAATTTTGTTTTCAGAAAGCCCAGAGCAGAGGTAGACAGCCTAGCCCTCTCCCTTACTGGGCTGCCCAGGCTATCACGACAGTTCAAGAATGCTTCCCAGAAAGCAAACTCAGAGAAGCAGGTGGCATAGCCCRGGGCAAGGCTCTTAGAGTATCCTAGAGTATACTCACAGAGCTATGATGGAAACAGGAGTCCGCTTCATCCCGGAAAGTATGAGCAGAAAGCTGCCTGCTTAGTTACATCAGGCCTGACCCAGCCAGCCAGCCAGCCCCAATCGGGAAAGCGCTTACCTGCCTCCTGTGTCCCCTGCTCCACACACACCTGTGCCCAGTTACCATTTTGTCCCTTGGCAATTACAGTCCACAGCCACAGCATGATCTCCCCTCCCCATGCCTYCTTCCTGTCAGCTCTTACAGGTTAGCTGGGGAAGATATGTCATTTTTGAACAGGTACTAGCACCCCCTGGGCCAGTACGCAAGAATACRCACATGCAGACAGGAACAGAAAAAAACAAAAGAAGTGTACTCTATTTTTCCCTAACTCCYCCGCAGCATTTATCTCTCACTGTGCTGAACTACTAGCTTCCCTATCCCCTCCCGGCACACTGGCATATGCAGAGCTGCCCCATTTACAGTGCAGGCCATGTGCACCATCAGGCCATTGGTGGCAGATGCAGAGGGACCTGCTGCCCCTGAGGTGGACATGATGGCTTGTGGACAGCCCACCTCTCCTTCCTCCCCATCACAGCCCTGTCCTCCTTGGTACCACATGGCACTATCCCCACAACTGACCCCGCTGGCCCTGTTTCYCTCTTGTTTCCTTGCAGGTATTTGCTGCGTTACCACATTATTATACACCTCTGGCGGCTAAAGTACAAGAAAAAAAGCTGCATATTCRATCTACATGGATTTGGTTTTTCTGTGCTGCCTGGCTCCAGTCTCCCCTCCTTCAGAGTCTTCTCAGTAGGGCATTGGGAGCCGTACTTAGTCCTAATTTTCCCTGCCAGGGACCACTTGGACTCACTATCCCTGCACACTCCAGAGAGCCATGGCTGGTGGCCATGCTAGTCAGGCCTAACCTCCCAGATGAGTTCCTCCTGTAAGGGGGAAGGAGTAAAATCTTGAGATAAAGCCTTGGTTGTGGCAGTAATGCAGGAACAGGCTCCTTCTGCCTAGATAAAGTCAGAGCATTCATTCCCTCAGCTTGGCCATGAGGAATGGCCTCTCCTGATGCTGTCCTGCACCTTATCCAAAGCCAACTCCAGCATGGGGAAATCAAGTCAGAAATACCTTCCYTGAGGAATGTGTGAGTTACTTTGGATTTTATTTGGGACTTTCACATTAACGGGGAGATGAGGGTTGTTTTATGCTGCTCAGCTGTCTATGCATCAGGGCAGTGTTTGAGAGGCCAGAGAAAAAGGAAGTCACAAATGTCTATGGAATCAATGACATGCCCRAAATATGCTGTATTGCGTCTTCTGGTCCTGATATGTGGCTGCAGATAGAGCACTTTACCTGAAGGCATTTTTTTCAAGGGCCCTTCAGACCAGTATAATAAAATCATGAAGATCTGGTTCTGCCCTAGGCTTTGCTAATGGTGACATCGATGCTCTCAGGAGCAAGATATTTGTCCCATCTGTGGCTCAGTTTTCTCTAGTTAAAAATTAAAAATAATTTCTCAGGGACAAGGAGGAAGGATTTTGAAAAGCTTTTAGTTAAGTTTACAAAMTTCTTTGATAAACATGAGCAATTTTAAACAGATTAGCTTTTTCTACAGGTTTRCGAAAACCAAAGGCGTTACCTGGAGTAGTCAAAGTCATGTTAACATGTCGCTCTGTCCAGGATGGTTTAGGAACATCTACATATATCATGTAAGTAAGTAATCTTCTGTTGTCTTTCTKCATGTTAAAGGTCCATATATACTCATTTAGGTCTATAATAATTTCTTTTAGATTTAGATCTCGTTCTGCTCTTAATCTCATTGCCTTTAATCTGGTTAAAAGCCATCTACTTCAGTGCAGTTGCTCCCGATTTATTTCTGAGAAATGGAAAGAAAARCTGAGTTTCCATTGCTTTCAAGGATGGTAATGCAGATTTGGAGAAGCATAATCTACCTCTGTCTTAGTGTCTCAAACTCTGGAGAGCTGGACATGGGGACATTATCACCAGTTGGCCCTGGTGTAGCAATGCACATTCTGTAAGTTTTCCGCCTGAAAATATCAAAACAGGAGAAGTATCATTCATTTCCCAGGCYGACGCTCCTCACTGCTATCTCTTGACAAACATGTGACCTCTCAAGCAATAGTGTTTAAAATGTGCTTTTGATTTCCCTGTTTCCTTTTGTGTCTTTCCTCCTCCTCCCGTTTCCCTCATCAGATCCATATACTGTCTGATTTTTTCCCGGTTTTGATTTGGTAGTGTTTGTTCTCTTTTATTTGACAACTGTGAGGCCTACCTTAGGTGGAAGTTTATCAGATCTTGTTTCAGAGTCAGGATACTTTCGTTAGCACAGTGGTTAAAATATAAACAACAGTAGAAGGCTTTTTAAATAGAAGTTGACCCTTGAAATTAGGTTTACTGTAAACTGAGAAAAATCCCCTACTAAAGAAATTGTCAACAGTGTTGGAATACAGGTCACAGTTTATGGAATAAATTCAGATAAATACAATTTCCTTAAATTCTGAACTCAGAAAAAGACAAAATATTCACTTAGATATCAATTATTTGCCAAGAGGAAAAAGGACCAAAGGCAAGATTCAGCTGTTCGTAGGGAATGATCTCAAAAGGTGGCAATGAAGCTTAGCTATGCTAATACCATGGTGAGTGCAAGCTAAAGGAGCTCTTATCAGTGTTCCAAAGGGTCATAGTGTGGCGTAGATCCATGGACAGTTGGGAAACAAGGAGGGTATTTTTACATTCACTTCAAAGACGGCTAGAATATATGACAAAAGAGAGATTAACATAGCCCTCACTCATGAAGCCTAAGTGTACTTGGGACAGAGAAACCAGAGAGATAGTAAGGATGGCCTCCAAAGGCACAAATGTGTATGTAAGGTGGGAAGTGGTTAAGGAATGAAAAAAATAGCAATGGTAAAAATAAAGCCTATTCTTGCCCTCGGCATAAAGGAACACAGAGGGCAGAATAACTGTTGAATAATTTCATCTCCACAACTTGTGGCCAATGTATCTGTCAAAAGGGAAAGTGACAGTCACAGGGAG
Organism: Rhea americana; assembly: GCF_003343005.1. Taxonomy (NCBI): domain Eukaryota; kingdom Metazoa; phylum Chordata; class Aves; order Rheiformes; family Rheidae; genus Rhea; species Rhea americana. The sequence continues at coordinate 789,594 of NW_028186377.1, read as the reverse complement.
GTGAGACAGACAGGATGTTCTTTCTGAAATAAAGAGGCTTAGTCTTCAAGGCATTCAGTTTTTCTGGCTGTTGCTGGATGCTAGGAACCAATAGAATAAATTCAGAGAACAAACTGAGTGTCATCTTTATGGCAGAAAGAGTCAAAGAACTAACAACTGTTGTTTCTGTGTTGCAGAAAAAATATTTGAGAAAACAGAGACCCACAATTGCCTTGCAGTGAAGAGGAAGAGTGGCTTAGACAAGCTGGCAGCAGTCTTTACTGGAGAGAATTAAGAGAAAATGCAGTCATTTTCCCTGCCTTTTAAGGCAGGGAAAGCAGCTGAAGAATAAACTCAGCCCTTAATATTTACTCAGAAAGAGTGCCCAATCCAGCAGCAGTTGTGTTTAGCACTCAGTTGCTGGAACTCTTTGTAAATGAGGGAGCAATTTCATCATATCACTGCTAAGCAGGAGCGCAAAGGCAGTCTTCATTTTCTAGACAGACACTTTGGAGAAGCTGTGCCTAGTCTAAAGACTGATATAGAGCAGAGTGACCCAAGAGGCAGATCTGAGTCCTCTCCAAGTCCCAGCATGTAATGCCCGGTGGCAACACCGCTTTGGGAAAATGGTTCAGTAAAACCATTGCAGTGATCTGTTGTGTGCTGCCTGCAATCTCATCCTTCCTTGCTTTTGTTACTCCCTTAGTATACAGTAATCACCTTGCCACCCGAAGGTGCTAGTCACTCTTTACACATGSGGATGCACAACAGACATTGAAAAGACATTTCTAATAGGGCCTGAAATTCAATCTGTATGTCTTGTTTTGTTTTGTTCTGTTTTCTTCAGGGAAATGTCTGCAAGAAAGTGAGGCTCTATCTGCACTCAGACTCTCAAAGATTGGTGCCCAGAGGCTCATGGCAACACATTTAACTGTGCTTAGCAGGCAGGTAGTTCATGCCTCGGCTGCYCCGAATCAAAGGAGGCAGCTGTGACTGCTGCTCTGGAGGCTGTGCAGAGGGAGGGCTGCTGACCAAGCGTTCAGCCCTTCCTCTCACATGTAACCCTTTAACCACTCCGGGAATTGACCAAGTGTCTACAAAGACCATGGCAAAATTCTGCTGTTTGTGGGGTGTTATTTTGGTGTTTTTCTGTTCACTTAACACAGCTATATACAGTGATCCCAGTGATAGAGTATTGTTTACTGATGGTTCCAGTATCAAAGGAGAACTGGCATTGTAATCGACTATTTATGAATGTCACTGAAATGGGATGAGTGTTTATAGCTCCTTCCTTCTATGACAGTCTCACAAGTGAGGGACAAGCCATCTCCATTTTTTGCATAATGTATACATTGAAATTGTCATTGTAGTTTCTACTTATCACTTGTATGTAGGTTTATTCCCATACTTATTCTTGACTCACTAACTTGCATAAAGGAAGTAAGGTCTAACCAGTTTAATCAAATTGAAATGAAATGCTAAAACAGCAARGAAGTAAATGATGTTACATTGCACTCAAGACTTTTAAATGGGATAAGTTCAAGCCACTTGAGTCAATGAGATTGTTATCAATATTTCAGTGGGTAAGAATATTGTCTTCATCAGATTTAATTTAAAAATTCAACTAGAAAAATAAACAGATTTTTTATATGTGCATGTGCCTGTATGCATGTGTGGTTTTGTGTGTGTGTGTGTGTGTGTGTGTGTATGTATAAGAAAGTGATTTATGTCTAGGATATTTGCACTGACACTTCCCACATTCTCAGTCCATGGTGATATCTGAGTGGTTTTCATAGAATCACTCAGGTTTGAGGGGACCCCAGGTGGTCTCTAGTCCAACCTACTGGAAGGTCGATGATCACATTTTATACCAATATCTAATCATTTAGTGCTTGTTATTTAATAAAATTAACAATATCTTGGTTTTACCATCCTTTTGGAATAAGTCAGCCATTTGAGTTTCATACTCTTTGCATCTGTGGAAGTCAGAAGTCATTTTCCTTAAGTCCCCTGGACAAATTGACCACCACTTGCTACCTTAAATTGATATGGTATTTTGCTAAATAGATATTGCATGGGCATCTTTSAGTGCTAACATTTGTGATTTTTGTGAGTTACATGAAAAATATTCCATAAATAATATTCAAAAATGTATTGRAATCAATAGAGAAAAAGGTGGTATTTATAGTAAGCTTTTAGATTATTTGTGAAATTTCAGAATTTCCCCCACATTTCAAAAACTACTATAAGGTATAATAAGGTAGTAGAAACGGGACTTAATACTCTAGCTGTACTATGCTGCTAGTGCATCTGTGCTGCTTTTTTGGCCCAGAGCAAATATTTCCATAAGCACTGCTATCTGTTGAGCAARGGCAGTCAATACCTCTGCAGCTTAATTGTCCTCTGAGATTCCTTCAGGGAAAAGACAGAAGGAAAACTTTAGCCTCCATCTTAGCAACACAGAGTGCTGCTATCCAGGGTTTCCGGCTAAAATCCATCTCTGACTGTGAATACTGGAACAAAGCCTCTGAATTCAATGTCAGTATTACCAAAATCATGAAAGATTTGGTAACACATCTTGTAGCTCATTTCAGTCAACACCTCATCCAACCCTCTTTAGCTTCATGTTGAAAGCCCCTGTAGATTGCATGAATACAATTTCACAAGCAAATTTTCCTGCTTTTATTTCAGTTCAACTTCCCAACAGATTTTTTTTGGTGGAGTTCAGGGAAACTGCAAAAGAGGAAGAATAAATATTTTTCCAAAGCTAGCAGTAACACCTTCTGCATTTGCAAGCAGTTTATAAATCTATTTATGATGGTTCAAATTTAAYAAATTTTGTTTAAGTCTGTTAATCATTTTTATATTCCTAAAAAGTGAAAAGAAAAAAAAAACTTGCTGTTTAATTCCACAGCTTGCATTTGTCAGACATAGCATTGGAAAAGATAATTTTTTTCCCTGAGTCTTGGAAATGCCTAAACTAAGATGAGGAAACTTTACATGGAAYCTTTGGCTGGTGAGCTTTGTCATTTGCTCCAGCTCTGTTTTGGTACAAAGTAAATTTCTGAAGGATATGCAATTTATATATGCCATGTGTACATATATACGACGTGTACAAAAGATTGTAGCATATCATATTCTATTTTTACCAAAGAAAGTGAAGAAATATAAGATCCAGCACAAACAAAGAGCTGCAAGAGAATGAAAGCAGGGTGAAAAGTTAACCAGTATGTGCTAGTAGCAACTGAAAGTATTTTTGTAACTTCTTTTCAGAATTTGTTCTCAAAGYCTGCAATGTCTTCCTGAGTTACAAACTGTCCTGAATCTTACAACATCTTGTATAGAGTAATTTCCCAAGGCAAACACACTGTCAGCAGTCAAAAAGATTAGAAGAGCTGCAATTGTCTACAAGCTTAAGGTAAACAAAAATGTCCAGCAGTGTATTTGCAGCTTTGAGACAGAGAAAGAAGCTAGAGGGCRCTGAAGGAGCCTCCAGGAAGCTCTGATGAAACAGAAAGGATGGTATAACTGATGTGTTGAGGATGGAGGGTGCCAGCTGATGACAAARTGCTGATGTTATTATCAAATTCAGGGTCCAAACCCTACCTTATGTGATAGTATATTGACAGACCATCCTAGCAAGTGATGGCACTAACAAGCTGCACAGTAAATATAAAAATAGATTTATTACTTAGTCATGCCAGAACAGTGGAAAACGCAAGAAGCTCCCTTGAAAGTAGCATACCACTATGTGCCAAAACCAGGACAGATGGCCGATAACAAGTCAAGAACTCCCATGCTGTCCGGAAACAGCTAAAACTRCAGTCGTTTTCTCAGCTGGAGAATATAATGCAGGATTTCCAGACTGTATTCTCATAAAAGCCCCTCT